>NW_027331919.1:18430343-18584202 GCF_048418815.1 Hemitrygon akajei
ACAGATTGATTCTCCCTCCAATCGTCCATTACACACTCCCGGGGTCAGACACAGAGTGATCTCTCGTCCACACTGTCTAATCACACACTCTCGGGTTCAGATACAGATTGAATCTCCTCCACACCGTCCCATCACTCACTCCCGTGGTATGACACAGAGTGAATCTGCACTCCACAGCGTCCCATCACTCACTCCCGGTGTCAGACACAGAGTGAATCTCCCTCCACTCCCGACCCATTACAAACTCCCGGGGTCAGACACAGATTGAATCTCCCTCCACACCGTCCAATACACACTCCCGGAATCAGACACAGATTGAATCTCCCTCCATCCGTCCCATTGCACACTCCCGGGGTCAGACACAGATTGAATCTCCCTCCACACCGTCCCATCACACACTCTGGGTTCAGACACAGACACAATCTCCCTTCACACCGTCCAAACACACACTCCCGGGGTTCAGACACAGAGTGACTCTCCCTCCCCACTCTCCCATCACAAACTCTCCGGATTACACATAGAGTGAAACTCCCTACACACCGTCACATCAAATACACCCGGGTTCAGTCTCGGAGCGAAATTCCTCCACATTGTCCCATCACATCATTCCGGGGTCTGATACAGAGTGAATCTTCCATCCACACTGCCCCATCAAGCACTCCCGGGGTCAGACACAGAGTGAGTCTCCCTCCACGCCGACCCCTCACACATTCCCGGGTTTAAACACAGAGTGAATCTCCCTGCACACCGTCTCATCACAAACTCTCTGGCTTAAACACAGAGTGAATCTCCCTTCACTCTGTCCCTTCACACACTACCGGGGGTCAAACATCGGGTGAATATCCTTCCGCACTGTCCCATCACAATATCCCCGGGGGTCAGGCATCGAGTGAAACTCCCTCCACACCGTCTCATCACACGCTCCCGGTGTCAGACACAGAGTGAATGTTCCTCTACACCTTCCCATCACATGCTCCCGGTGTCAGACTCGGAGTGAAATTCCATCAGTCCTCCCCATCACACAATTCTAGGGCCATACTCGTACTGAAGCTCCCTTCACAAGATCCACTCACACCCTACAGTGATCAGACTCGGAGTGAAGTTCCCTCCACACCGTTCCATCATGCTCTTTGCGGGGTCAGACACGGAGTGAAGTTCTCCTGCGCACGGTCTCAGCACCCTCTCCCCTGGTCAGACAGAGACTGAATCTCGTTCCACATCGTCCCATCACACACTCCTGGGGTCTGACACAGAGTGAATCTCCCTTCACACCGTCCCATTACACACTCCCAGTTTCAGACACAGAGTGAAGCTCCACCACACCATCTGACCACACACTCTCAGTTTCAGACACAGACTGAAGATTCCTCCACACTTTCCCACTACACAGTTCCAGCGCCAGATAACCAGCGAAGCTCCCTAAATATTATCCCATTGCAAACACGTAAAGCCGCTCAGGCACCATCACAGCACACTCTACTGGAGTCAGAAACAGTGGGCAACATTCTACCCCATCCGTTCTCCCCACTCACCAATACCCAGACTTACGGTGTTACCGTAGTCTCGAAATTGAGTGCACCTCTTGGAGTGGTATGTGTGGTGTGTGTGTGTGTGTGGTGTGTGTGTGTGTGTGTGTGTGTGTGTGTGTGTGTGTGTGTGTGTGTGTGTGTGTGTGTGTGTGTGTGTGTGTGTGTGACCGGATAATGTGTTTCGGAAATAGCAAGGAAGTGGAGGAGAGAAGCGGCAACGGGAAGGGTGTTAAGGTTGCAGGTACTGATGAAAGTAATGTGGAATCACACGACCGGCCTGTTCATACAGAGATGTGGAGAGGCTCAGATCCTGGTGATGGATATCTAGTGGAAGGGGCGAGGTGTAATACTAGACGTCATCTATCCCTCATATTCTCCACATTCGCCTGTGACAAAGAGAGGGACGAAGTAGGGAGCGGGGGGCGACGTAGATGGGGAACGTTTAGCAAACGGAGTGTTTCACGGAGATGGAGATGGAGTGCGCGGTCGTGGATCGAAGAGAGAGAGAGAGAGGAAAGGAGAGAGAGAGAGAGAGAGAGAGAGAGAGAGAGGAGAGAGAGAGAGAGAGAGAGAGAGGAGAGAGAGAGAGAGAGAGAGAGAGAGAGAGAGAGAGAGAGAGAGAGAGGAGAGAGAGGAGAGAGAGAGAGAGAGAGAGAGAGAGAGAGCCTAGGCATCGCCGAACAAACAATCCCGGAGTCAGACACAGAGATAATCTCGCTCCACACCCTCCCATCGCACACTGCCGCGGTGAGACAAAGAGCGAATCTCCCTCTTCACTCCCTCTCTCCCCCTCTCACCAATCACCACACTTCAGCGTTCTGTAGTCTCCCACAGGTCTGTCTGTCACTGAGATAATAAGTGTGTGTGAGGACCATTGTAGAGGAACTAACATTCTGTGTCTGATCCCGGGAGTGTGTGATGCAACGTTGTGGAGGGAGCTTCAACATGTGTCTGACCACGGGAGTGTGTGATAGGACGGTATGGAGGGAGGTACAGCCTGTTTCTGACACCGGGAGTGTGTCTAGTCTTCTTGACTAGATTTATTGCAGCTTTTGTAATCCACGTTTCCTATATACTACCATAACATCCTCGTCTAATTGGAACGGACCTAAGCAGAAATCCACAAAAAGAATCCCCTGAAAAATGTCCACATATCTTGCATTTCTCTGAGAAACATCTATTTCTAATTTCAGCACTGAGAGGCTCATCATACCACTGATGAATTCGCCCCGAGACTGAACCCGGGTGTATTTGATGTGACGGAGTGATGGGAGGGTTTGGAGCGAGCTTCTCTCTGTGTCTGACTCCGGGAGTGTGTGATGGGACGGTGTGGAGGGAGATTCACTCTATCACCCGACCTCGGAGTGTTGAAGGTGTGGAGGGAGCTTCGCAGAGCGTCTGATTCCGAATGAAATGGGATGGACTTGAAGGAGCTTCAGTCTGGTGTGTATGTATCTTCTGTGTGACTCACACATATCTTTTCCTCTTTTGAATTTATTTCAAGACGCTTTGAAACAGAGTGAGAACAATGCTGCTTCGCCTCATCGTCTGCTCTGGAAAATAGGAACAATGAAAGTGAATCTTTCCGCACAGAGTCCATTAAATCCCCCGGTAGTCAGACAGAGAAAAGGGAATCGTTCACATCGGCCCATCACACATTCACGGCTTCGGTTGTCAAGTGTATGTCTCTTCGAGCCGTGATATTACACAGACTGGCCTGTTTAGAGACAGAGTGAAGCTAATCCTGCACGTTCCCATCGAAAAATGCAGTTGTCAGACATACAGAGAAGTTCCCAAACCACTTTTCCCAAAACACATTCCCAGGATCAGAAACAGAGTGGAGCTACCAAAACACAGTCCCACCTCATAAAACAGCGTTAGAAAAAGAGTAAGGCTGCTTCCACACCGTCCAATTTCACACTTCTGGGGTCAGACACAGATTGAATACTCCCTCCACTCCGTCCCATCACACACTCCAGGGGTCTGACACAGAGTGAATCTCACTCCAGACAGTCCCATCACACAGCCCAGGGGTCAGACACAGATTGATCTCCCTCCACACCGTCTAATCACACACTCTCCGCGTCAGACACAGAGTGAATCTCCCTCCACACCGTCCCATCACAGACTCCCGGAGGCAGACACAGAGTTAATCTCCCTCCACAGCGTCCCATCACACACTCCAAGTGTCAGACACAGATTGTTTCTCTCTCCACTCCGTCCCATTACACAGACCAGCGGTCAGACACCGAGTGAATCTCCCTCCACACCTTCCCATCACATGCTCCCGGTGTCAGACTCGGAGTGAAATTCCCTCAGTCCGCCCAATCACACAATTCTAGGGTCATACTCGTACTGAAGCTCCTTTCACAGCATCCACTCACACCCTACTGTGATCAGTCTCGGAGTAAAGTACCCTCCACACCGTTCCATCACGCTCTTGCGGGTCAGACACGGAGTGAAGCTCCCTGCGCTCGGTCTCAGCACCCTCTCCCCTGGTCAGACACAGACTCAATCTCCCTTCACACCTTCCAAACACACACTCCCGGGGTCAGACACAGAGCGAATCTCCCTTCACACCCGTCCCATCACATAGTCCAGGGGTCGGACACAGAGTGAATCTCCCTTCACACCGTCCCATCACACACTATCAGGGTCAGACACAGAGTGAATCTCACTCCACACCATTCCAACATACTTTTCCGGGGCCAGACACAGAGAGAATCTCCCTTCACTCCGTCCTACCACACACTCCCGCGGACAGACACAGAGTGAATCACCCTCCACACCGTCTAATCACACACTCCCGGAGTCAGACACAGAGTGAATCTCCCTCCACAGCGTCCCATCACACACTCCAAGGGTCAGACGCAGATTGATTCTCCGTTCACTCCGTCCCATTACACAGACCAGCGGTCAGACACAGAGTGAATCTCCCTCCACACCATCCCATCACACACTCCCGGGGTCAGACACATACTCAATCTCCCTTCACACCGTCGAAACACACACTCCCTGGGTCAGACACAGAGTGAATGTCCCTACACACCGTCCCATCATTCACTCCCAGTGTCAGACACAGAGTGAATCTCCCTGCTCACCGTCCCATCACACAATCCCAGTGTCAGACACAGAGTGAAATTCCCTCAGACCGCTCCATCACACAATGCTGTGAACAGACTCGGAGTGAAGTTCCCTCCACACCGTTCCATCACTTTCTTGCGGGGTCAGACACAGAGTGAATCTCCCTGCTCACCGTCCCATCACACAATCCCAGTGTCAGACACAGAGTGAAATTCCCTCAGACCGCTCCATCACACAATGCTGTGAACAGATTCGGAGTGAATCTCCCTCTGCACCGTCCCATCACACACTCCCTGGTCAGACACAGAGTGAATCTCCATCCACACCGTCCCATCACACACTCCCGGGGTCAGACACAGAGTGAATGTCCTCCGCACCGTCCCATCACACACTCCCCTGGTCAGACACAGAGTGAATCTCCCTCCGTACCGTCCCAGCACACACTCGCCTGGTCAGACACAGAGAGAATCTCCATCCACACCGTCTCATCCCACACTCCCCGAGGTCATACGCAGACTCAATCTCCCTTCACACGGTCCTACCACACACTCCCGGGGTCGACAAAGAGGGTATCTCCCTCCACACCGTCCCATCACACTCCCCCGGGTTTAAACACAGAGTGAATCTCCCTCTACACCTTCCCATCACGTGCTCCCGGTGTCAGACTCAGAGTGAAATTCCCTCAGACCGCCCCATCACGCAATCCTGTGATCAGCCTCGGAGTGAAGTTCCATCCGCACCGTTCCATCACTCTCTTGCGGAGTCAGACACGGAGTGAAGTTTTCCTGCGCTCGGTCTCAGCACACTCTCCCCTGGTCAGACACAATGTGAAGCTCCCGTACACACCGCCCCATCACACACTTCCGTGTAAGACACTGAGAAAGTTTGCCGTCTCGCTCTCTGATAACACAGTACCGGATTCAGAAACAGTGCGAATCTATCTCTTCACTCCCTCTATCCTCTCTCACCGATCACCATTTTTTCAGCGATCCTCAACAGTGCGAACAGTTTTCCAACATTGTATTTGTCTCAGAGATAATTTGTGAGTGAGACCAGGGGTAGAACTGTGGAGGGAGAGCGAGGGAATAGCGGGCTGTGGACAGATGGTGAGTTTGCAGTCACTGGGAGTAAGTGGTGTGAAACCACACGACCGGCCTGTACACACAGAGACATGTAGAAGGTCAGAACCGAGAAATCGATATCCGCTGCAAGTGAGCAGATGTAACACCTACGGTGTGGAGGGAGCTTACCATGTGTTTGATCCCGGTAATGTGCGATGGGACGGTGTGGAGGGAGATACACTCTGTGTGTGACGCGGGGAGTGTGTGATGGGACGGTGTGGAGGGAGATTGACTCTGTGTCTGACCCCGGGAGTGTGTGATGGGACGGTGTGGAGCGAGATTCACTCTGTGTCTGACTGCGGGAGTGTGTGATGGGACGGTGTGGAGGGAGATTCACTCTGTGTCTGACTCTTGGAGTGTGTGAACAGACAGTGTGGTGAGAGAGCTTCACTTTGTGTCTGATAACGGCAGTGTGTGATGGTAGTGTGTGGAGGCAGCTTCTCTCTTGTCTGACACAGGGAGTGTGTGATACGAGGGTATGGTGGGAACTTCACTCTGTGTCTGACCCCGAATTATGAAATGTGATGGAGTGGAGGGAGCAGTCTGTTATCTTCTGTGTGGCTCACAAATCCCTCTTCCTCTTTTGAATTTTTTTCAAGACTCTTTCAAACAGAATTAGAACAATGTTGCTTCGCCCCATCGTCTGCTCTGGAAAATAGTCCAAGGAACAGAGATTCTCTCTCCACAGCGTCCATTTCATCCGCCGCTAGTCAGAGAGTGAAAAGGAAATGGTTCCCACCAGCCCATCACACATTCACGAATTTAGTTGTAAAGTGAAGATCACTCCGAACCGTCCGATTTCACAGACACGCCGGGTGAGAGAAAGAGTGAAGCTCCCCCTGTAATGTCCCATCAAATAATCCTGTGACAGGCATACTGAGAAGTTCCCAAAACACTTTTTCCAAAACACTTTCCCGGGATCAGACACAGAGTCAAGATCCGAAAACAGAGTAACAGCTCATACAAACAGCGTTAGAAAACAAGTGAAGTCGCTTCCACACCATCCCATCTCACACAAACACAGAACGAAACTCCCTCCATACAGTCCAATCGCACACTTCCGGAGTTAGACACAGAGTGAATCACCCTCCAAACAGTCTCATCACACACTCCCGGGGTCAGACACAGAGTGAATCACCCTCCAAACCGTCCCATCACACACTCCCGGGGTCAGACACAGAGTGAATCTCCCTCCACACCGTCCCATCACACTCTCCCGGGGTCAGACACAATTTTAATCTGCAGCCTCACAATCCAATAACACAATACCGGATTCAGAAACAGACCGAAACTCCCTCCACACTCCCTCTCTGCCTTTCACCAGTCACCAGCACTTCAGCGTTCCTGGAGTCTCCGACATTGTGTCTGTCTCAGAGATTATAAGTGTATGTGAGACCAGAGGTAGAACAGAGGAGGGAGGGGTGGGGGAGAGAGGGCAGTGGACAGGTGGTGAGTTTGCAGGCACTGGGAGTAAGTGGTGTGAAACCACACGACCGGCCTGTACACACAGAGACATATAGAAGGTCAGAACCGAGAAATCGATATCCGCTGCAAGTGAGCAGATGTAACACCTACGATGTGGAGGGAGTGTACACTGTGTCTGATTCCGGTAATGTGCGATGGGACGGTGTGGAGGGAGATTCACTCTGTGTCTGATTCCGGTAATGTGCGATGGGACGGTGTGGAGGGAGATTCACTCTGTGTCTGATCCCGGTAATGTATGATGGGACGGTGTGGAGGGAGATTCACTCTGTGTGTGACGCGGGGAGTGTGTGATTGGACGGTGTGGAGGGAGATTCACTCTGTGTGTGACGCGGGGAGTGTGTGACGGGACGGTGTGGAGGGAGATTGACTCTGTGTCTGACCCCGGGAGTGTGTGATGGGACGGTGTGGAGCGAGATTCACTCTGTGTCTGACTGCGGGAGTGTGTGATGGGACGGTGTGGAGGGAGATTCACTCTGTGTCTGACTCTTGGAGTGTGTGAACAGACAGTGTGGTGAGAGAGCTTCACTTTGTGTCTGATAACGGCAGTGTGTGATGGTAGTGTGTGGAGGCAGCTTCTCTCTTGTCTGACACAGGGAGTGTGTGATACGAGGGTATGGTGGGAACTTCACTCTGTGTCTGACCCCGAATTATGAAATGTGATGGAGTGGAGGGAGCAGTCTGTTATCTTCTGTGTGGCTCACAAATCCCTCTTCCTCTTTTGAATTTTTTTCAAGACTCTTTCAAACAGAATTAGAACAATGTTGCTTCGCCCCATCGTCTGCTCTGGAAAATAGTCCAAGGAACAGAGATTCTCTCTCCACAGCGTCCATTTCATCCGCCGCTAGTCAGAGAGTGAAAAGGAAATGGTTCCCACAAGCCCATCACACATTCACGAATTTGGTTGTAAAGTGAAGATCACTCCGAACCGTCCGATTTCACAGACACGCCGGGTGAGAGAAAGAGTGAAGCTCCCCCTGCAATGTCCCATCAAATAATCCTGTGACAGGCATACTGAGAAGTTCCCAAAACACTTTTTCCAAAACACTTTCCCGGGATCAGACACAGAGTCAAGATCCGAAAACAAAGTACCAGCTCATACAAACAGCGTTAGAAAACAAGTGAAGTCGCTTCCACACCATCCCATCTCACACAAACACAGAGCGAAAATCCCTCCATACAGTCCAATCGCGCACTCCCGGGGTTAGACACAGAGTGAATCTATCTCTACCCCATCCCATCACACTCTCCCGGGTTCAGACACAATTTTAATCTGCAGCCTCACAATCCAATAACACAATAACGGATTCAGAAACCGATCGAAACTCCCTCCACACTCCCTCTCTGCCTTTCACCAGTCACCAGCACTTCAGCTTTCCTGGAGTCTCCGACATTGTGTCTGTCTCAGAGATTATAAGTGTATCTGAGACCAGAGTTAGAACAGAGGAGGGAGGGTGGGGGAGATGGGGCAGTGGACAGGTGGAGAGTCTGCAGTCACTGGGAGAAAGGGGTGTGAAACCACACGACCGGCCTGTACACACAGAGACGTAGAGAAGCTGAGAACCGAGAGATCGATATCCGGTGGAAGTGAGCAGATGTCACACCAACGGTGTGCAAGGTGCTTGACCCTGTGTCTGACCCCGGGAGTGTGTATTGGCAGGTGTGGAGGGAGATTCACTCTGTGTCTGACCCCGGGAGTGTGTGATGGGACGGTGTGGTGAGGGATTCACTCTGTGTCTGACCCCGGGAGTGTGTAATGTGACGGTGTGGAGATTTACTCTGTGTCTGCCCCAGGGAGTGTGTGATGGGATGGTGCTGAGGGAGGTTCGCTCTGTGTCTGACCCCGGGAGTGTATGATGGGACGGTGTGGAGGGAGATTCACTCTGTTTCTGACCCCGACCGTGTGTGATGGGACGGTGTGGAGGGGATTCACTCTGTGTCTGACCCAGGGAGTCTGTGATGGGACGGTGTGGAGATTCATTCTGTGTCTGACCGAGGGAGTGTGTGATGGGATGGTGTTGAGGGAGGTTATCTCTGTGTCTGACCCCGGGAGTGTGTGATGGGACGGTGTGGAGGGAGATTCACTCTGTGTCTGACCCCGGGAGTGTGTGATGGGACGGTGTGGAGGGAGATGCACTCTGTGTCTGACCCTGGGAGTGTTTGATGGAAAGGTGTGCAGGGAGATTCACTCTGTGTCTGACAGCAGGAGAGTGTGATGGGACGGTGTGGAGGGAGATTCACTCTGTGTCTGACCCCGGGAGTGTGTGATGGGACGGTGTGGAGGGAGATTCACTCTGTGTCTGACCGCGGGAGTGTGCAATGGGACGGTTTGGAGGGTGATGCACTCTGTGTCTGACCCCGGGAGTGTGTGATGGGACTGTTTGGAGGGAGATTTCCTCTGTGTCTGACCCCGGGAGTGTGTGATGGGACGGTGTGGAGGGAGATTCATCCTGTATCTGATCCCGGGAGTGTGTGATGGGACGGTGTGGAGCAAGATTCACTCTGTGTTTGACCGCGGGAGTGTGTAATGTGACGGTTTGGAGGGTGATGCACTCTGTGTCTGACCCCGGGAGTGTGTGATGGGACGGTGTGGAGGGAGATTCACTCTGTGTCTGACCCCGGGAGTGTGTGATGGGACGGTTTGGAGGGTGATTCACTCTGTGTCTGACCCCGGGAGTGTGTGATGAGACTGTTTGGAGGGTGATTCACTCTGTGTCTGACCCCGGGAGTGTGTGATGGGTCGGTGTGGAGGGAGATTCACTCTGTGTCTGACCCCGGGAGTGTGTGATGGGACGGTTTGGAGGGTGATTCACTCTGTGTCTGACCCTGGGAATGTGTGATTGGACGATAGAGAACATAGAGCAGAAAACAGTACATCACAGTAGTGGCTCTTCGCCCCACAATGTTCTGACGTCCCTTATACACTGCCGCTCATATAACCAACCAGCGTAAATTCCTCCATATACCTGTCTGGTGGTCTCCTAAACTTCACTCGTGTATCTGCGTCCACCACTGACTCAGGCAGTGCATTCTACGCATTTACAACGCACTGAGTAAAAGGCTTTCCTCTGATAGATCCTGTCTCTAAGAATATTTTCCAACAGTTTTCCCACCACAGACGTAAGGCTCACTGTTCTATAAGTATCCGGACTATCTCTGCTTAGCTATTTGAAGAAGTGTTACACAATTCGCCTCCCTATAATCCTATGGTATCATTCCTATGGACAACGAGGACATAAGGATCGTAGCCAGAGGCTCAGCTATCTCTTCCCTCGCCTCGTGGATTGGCCTTGGGAAGATTCCGTCAGGCCCCTGGGACTAATCCGTCTCAATGTATTTTAATAACGCCAGCAGCTCCTGCCCCTCAATATCATCATACTCCAGAACATAATCTAACTCATATTGTCCTCACCCGAATAACGCTCCCTCTCATTGGTGAATACAGAAGATAAGTATTCAATGAGGACCTCGCTCAATTGCACAGCCTCCAGGCACATTCTACCTTCACTCCTGTCATCCTGTTGATCTTCACATGATTGAAGAATGTCTTGGGATTTTCCTTTACCCTACTCTCCATGACCTTCTCATGTCCCCTTCTTGCTCTCCTCAGCCCCTTCTTAAGCTTCTTTCTTGTTATCCAATATTCCACAAGAGACCCATCTGATCCTTGCTTTCTAAACCTCCTGTATGCTGTCATCTTCAAGCGGACTAGATTGTCCACTTCACTAGTCACCCATGGAGGCTTCATATTACCATTTTTTATCTTACCCACAGGGACAGTTTTACGCTAACATCCTGCAAGAGATATCTAAACATCGAACACATTTCCACAGTATATTTCCCTGAAGAAACTTCATTCTAATTCACACCCACAAGTTCTAACCTCATAGCCTCATAATCTGCCGTCCCACAATTTAAAAATGCTATCCTTTTCCATGAGGGAAATGAAAGGAATTAAACACTATATCACACCACGTGAGGGTGTGATGCAACGGTGTGGAGGGAGATTCACTCTGTGTCTGACAGCAGGAGAGTATGAAGGACGGAGTGGAGGGAGATTCACTCTGTGTCTGACAGCAGGAGAGTATGAAGGACGGTGTGGCGGGATATTCGCAGTGTGACTGACCCATGGAGTGTGTCATGGGACGGTGTAGACAGAGATTTACTCTGTGTCTGAACACGGGAGTGTGTGATGGGACGGTGTGGAGGGAGATTCCCTCTGTGTCTGACCCCGGGAGTGTGTGATGGTGCGGTGTGGAGGGAGATTCACTCTGTGTCTGACCCCTGAATTATGAAATGGGGTGGACTGGAGGGAGATTCACTCTGTGTCTGACCCCGGGAGTGTGTTACGGTACGGTGTGGAGGGAGCTTCACACTCTGTCTGAACCCCGGAGTGTGTGATAGGAGTTTGTGGAGGGAGCTTCACTCTGTTAATAACCCCTGAATTATGAAATGGGGTGGACTGGAGGGAGCTTCAGTCCGGTGTGTATGTATCTTCTCTGTGGCTCACACATACCTCTACCTCTTTTGAACTTACTTCAGGACGCTATGAAACAGAATTAGAACAATGCTGCTGCGCCCCATCGTCTGCTCTGGAAAATAGTCCGATGACAGTGTATCTCTCCGCACAGCGTCCATTACATCCGCCGCTTGTCAGTCAGAGAAAATGGAATCATTCCCACCGGCCCATCACATTTTCACGACTTCGGTTGTAAAGTGAAGATCACTCCGAACCGTCCGATTTCACAGACTCACCGGGTGAGAGAAACAGTGAAGCTCCTCCTGCACTGTCCCATCAAATAATCCTGTTGACACATATACAGAGAAGTTTCAAAAACACTTTTTCCAAAGCACATTCCCGGCATCAGACACAGAGTCAAGATCCAAAAACACAATACCAGCTCATAAAAACAGCGTTAGAAAACAAGTGAAGTTGCTTCCACACCATCCCATCTCACACAATCCGTGTTAAACACAGAGCGAAACTCCTTCCATACAGTCCCATCTCTGACTCCCGGGTTCAGACATTGAGTGAGTCTCCTTCCGCTCCGTCCCATTACACAGGCCCGCGGTAAGCCAGAGTGCGAAGCTCCCGTCCACACCGCCCCATCACACACTCCCGGAGTCAGACACAGAGTTAATCTGCCGCCTCACAATCCAATAACACAATAACGGATTCAGAAACTGAGCGAATCTCCCTCCACACTCCCACTCTGCCTTTTCAGCAGTTACCGGCACCACAGCGTTCCTGTAGTCTCCGACATTGTGTCTGTCTCAGAGATGATAATTGTGTGTGAGACCAGAGGGAGGGGTGGAGGAGAGAGGGATCTGCACAGCTGGTGAGTTTGCAGTTGCTGGGAGGAAGTGTTGTGAAACCACACAACCGGCCTTTACACACAGAGACGCAGAAAAGCTGAGAACCGAGAGATCTATATCCGGTGGAAGTGAGCAGATGTTACCCCAACGTTGTGCAATGTGCTTGACCATGTGTCTGATCCCGAGAATGTGTGATGGGCAGGTGTGGAGGGAGATTAACTCTGTGTCTGACCCCGGGAGTGTGTGATGGGACGGTGCGGAGGGAGATTCACTCTGTGTCTGACCCCGGGAGTGTGTGATGGGAAGGTGCGGAGGGAGATTAACTCTGTGTCTGACCCCGGGAGTGTGTGATGGGACGGTATAGAGCAAAGAACAGAACACCGTACATCACGGTAAAGGCCCTTCGGCCCACAATGTTCTGCCTACCCTTATACACTGCCTCCCATATAAACAACCAGCGTAAATTCCTCCATATACCTGTCTAGTGGTCTCTTAGATTTCACTAGTGTATCTGCCTCCACCACTGACTCAGGCAGTGCGTTCCTCGCATCAACAACTCACTGAGTAAAAAACCTTCCTCTGATAGATCCTGTCTCTAAGAATATTTTCCAACAGTTTTTCCACCACAGACGTAAGGCTCACTGGCCTATAATTATCCGGACTATCTCTGCTTACCTATTTGAAGAAGGCTACACAATTCGCCTCCCTCTAATCGTCTGGTACCATTCCTGTGGACAACGTGGACATAATGATCCTATCCAGAGGCTCAGCAATCTCTTACCTCGCCTCGTGGAGCAGCCTGGGGTAGATTCCGTCAGAACTGGGGACTTACCGTCCGAATGTATTTTAACAACACCAGCACCTTCTGACCCTCAATATTAACATGCTCCAATATCAATATGCTCACTCATATTGTCCTAACCGTGATCATGTTCCCTCTCATTGGTGAATACCGAAGGGAAGTGTTCAATGAGGACCTCGCTCACTTGCACAGCCTCCAGGCTTATTTTCCCACCTTTATCTCTAACCGGTCCTACCTTCACTCCTGACGTCCAGGTTGGCGTCATTCAATGTCTGCAGTGAGATGCTGAAGATGTTCTATAGGTCAGTTGTTGAGAGCGCCCTCTTCTTTGTGGTGGCGTGTTGGGGAGGAAGCATTAAGAAGAAGGACGCCTCACGTCTTAATAAGCTGGTAAGGAAGGCGGGCTCTGTCGTGGGCAAAGTACTGGAGAGTTTAACATCGGTAGCTGAGCGAAGGGCGCTGAGTAGGCTACGGTCAATTATGGAAAACGTTGAACATCCTCTACATAGCACCATCCAGAGACAGAGAAGCAGTTTCAGCGACAGGTTACTGTCGATGCAATGCTCCTCAGACAGGATGAAGAGGTCAATACTCCCCAATGCCATTAGGCTTTACAATTCAACTGCCAGGACTTAAGAACTTTTTTAAAGCTATTATTAATGCTTTTTGAGTTAGTGATTTAGATGCATATCATATTATTACTGAGTTAAGTATTGTATGTAATTAGTTTTGCTACAACAAGTGTATGGGACATTGGAAAAAATGTTGAATTTCCCCATGGGGATGAATAAAGTATCTATCTATCTATCTATCTATCTATCTATCTATCTATCTATCTATCTATCTATCTATCTATCTATCTATCTATCTATCTATCTATCTATCTATCTATCTATCTATCTATCTAATTGAGGAATGTCTTGGGGTTTTCCATAACCCTACTCTCCAATACCTTCTCATGCCCCCTTCCGGCTCTCCTCAGCCCCTTCTTGAGCTCTTTTCTTGTTATCCAATATTCCTCAAAAGACCCATCTGATCCTTGCGTTCTTAACTTCATGTATGCTGCCTTCTTCCAACTGACTAGATTGTCCACCTCACTTGTCAACCATGGAGGCTTCATCCTACCATTTTTTATCTTACTCAGTGACCAATTTACTCTAACATCGTGCAAGAGATATCTGAACATCGAAAACATTTCCACAGTATATTTTCCTGCAGAAATTACATTCCAATTCACTCCCTCAAGTTCTAACCTCATAGCCTCATAATCTGCCGTCCCCCAATTTAAAAATGCTATCCTTTTCCATGAGGGAAATGGAGGGAGTTAAACACGCTATCTGACCACGAGAGGGTATGATGCAACGGTCTGGAGGGAGATTCACTCTGTGTCTGACAGCAGGAGAGTGTGAAGGATGGCGTGGGGGGGATCTTAGCAGTGTCACTGACCCAGTGTGTGTGTGATGGGTCAGTGTTGATGAATATTTCATTCACTGTCTCACTCCGGGAGTGTGTAATGGGACGGTGTGGAGGGAGATAGATAATGAGTCTACCCGGGAGTGTGTGATGGGATGGTGTGGAGGGAGATTCACTCTGTGTCTGACCCCGGGATTGTGTGATGGGACGGTGTGGAGGGAGATTCACTCTGTGTCTGATCCCGGGAGTGTATGATGGGACGGTGTGGAGGGAGATTCACTCTGTGTCTGACACCGGGAGTGTGCGATGGGACGGTGTGGATGGAGATTCACCGTGTGTTTGACCCCGGCATTGTGTAACGGGACAGAGCGGAGAGAGCTTCACAATGTGTCTGAACCCCGGAGTGTGTGATGGGACGGTATAGAGCAAAGAACAGAACATCGTACATCACAGCAAAGTCCCTTCGGCCCACAATGTTCTGCCTACCCTTATACACTGCCTCCCATATAAACAACCAGCGTAAATTCCTCCATATACCTGTCTAGTGGTCTCTTAGATTTCACTAGTGTATCTGCCTCCACCACTGACTCAGGCAGTGCGTTCCTCGCATCAACAACTCACTGAGTAAAAAACCTTCCTCTGATAGATCCTGTCTCTAAGAATATTTTCCAACAGTTTTTCCACCACAGACGTAAGGCTCACTGGCCTATAATTATCCGGACTATCTCTGCTTACCTATTTGAAGAAGGATACACAATTCGCCTCCCTCTAATCGTCTGGTATCATTCCTGTGGACAACGTGGACATAATGATCCTATCCAGAGGCTCAGCAATCTCTTCCCTCGACTCGTGGAGCAGCCTGGGGTAGATTCCGTCAGAACCGGGGACTTACCGTCCGAATGTATTTTAACAACACCAGCACCTTCTGACCCTCAATATTAACATGCTCCAATATCAATATGCTCACTCATATTGTCCTAACCGTGATCATGTTCCCTCTCATTGGTGAATACCGAAGGGAAGTGTTCAATGAGGACCTCGCTCACTTGCACAGCCTCCAGGCTCATTTTCCCACCTTTATCTCTAATCGGTCCTACCTTCACTCCTGACGTCCATTTGTTCCTCACATAATTGAGGAATGTCTTGGGGTTTTCCTTTACTCTACTCTCCAAGACCTTCTCATGCCCCCTTCCGGCTCTACTCAGCCCCTTCTTGAGCTCTTTTCTTGTTATCCAATATTCCTCAAAAGACCCATCTGATCCTTGCGTTCTTAACTTCATGTATGCTGCCTTCTTCCAACTGACTAGATTGTCCACCTCACTTGTCAACCATGGAGGCTTCATCCTACCATTTTTTATCTTACTCAGTGACCAATTTACTCTAACATCGTGCAAGAGATATCTGAACATCGAAAACATTTCCACAGTATATTTTCCTGCAGAAATTACATTCCAATTCACTCCCCCAAGTTCTAACCTCATAGCCTCATAACCTGCCGTCCCCCAATTTAAAAATGCTATCCTTTTCCATGCGGGAAATGGAGGGAGTTAAACACGCTATCTGACCAAGAGAGGGTATGATGCAACGGTCTGGATGGAGATTCACTCTGTGTCTGACAGCAGGAGAGTGTGAAGGATGGCGTGGGGGGATCTTCGCAGTGTCACTGACCCAGTGTGTCTGTGATGGGTCAGTGTTGATAAACATTTCATTCACTGTCTCACTCCGGGAGTGTGTAATGGGACGGTGTGGAGGGAGATTCACTCTGTGTCTGACCCCGGGATTGTGTGATGGGACGGTGTGGAGGCAGATTCAATCTGTGTCTGACTCCGGGTGTGTGTAACGGGACGGTGTGGAGGGAGCTTCACCGTGTGTCTGACCGCGGGAGTGTGCGATGGGACGGTATGGATGGATATTCACTCTGTATCTGACTCCGGGTGTGTGTAACGGGACGGTGTGGAGGGAGATTCACTCTGTGTCTGACCCCAGGAGTGTGCAATGGGACGGTGTGGATGGAGATTCACTTTGTGTCTGACTCCGGGTATGTGTAACGGGACGGTTTGGAGGAAGCTTCACTCCGTGTCTGACCCCGGGAGTGTGTGATGGGACGGTGTGGAGGGAGCATCACTCTGTGTCTGACCCCGGGAGTGTGTGATGGGACGGTGTGGAGGGAGCATCACTCTGTGTCTGACCCTGGGAGAGGGTGATGGGACAGTGTGGAGGGAGATTCACTCTGTGTCTGACCCAGGGAGTGTGTGATGAGTCGGTGTGGATGGAGATTCACTCTGTGTCTGACTCCTGGAGTGTCTGATGGGACGGTGTGGAGGGAGATTCACTCTGAGTCTGACCCCGTGAGTGTGTGATGGGACGGTGTGGAGGGAGATTCACTCTGTGTCTGACTCCGGGATTGTGTGATGAGTCGGTGTGGACGAAGTGTGTTGTCTCACACCGGGAGTGTGTGAAAGTACGTTTTGTAGGTAGCTTCAGTCCTTGTCTGACCACGGGAGTAGTTGCTGTTACGGTGTGGATGGGGATTCACTCTGTGTCTGACCCCGGGACTGTGCGACGGGACAATGTGGAGGGAGATTCACTCTGTGTCTGACCCCGGGAGTGTGTGATGGGACAGTGTGGAGGGAGATTCACTCTGTGTCTGACTCCAGGAGTGTGTGATGGGACGGTGTGGAGGGAGATTCACTCTGTGTCTGACCCCGGGAGTGTGTGATGGGACGGTGTGCAGGGAGATTCACTCTATGTCTGATCCCGGTAGTGTGTGATGGGACGGTGTGGAGGGAGATTCACTCTGTGTCTGACCCCGGGAGTGTGTGATGGGACAGTGTGGGGGGAGATTCCCTCTGTGTCTGACCCCGGGAGTGTGTGATGGTACGGTTTGTTGGGAGATTCACTCTGTGTCTGACCCCGGGAGTGCGTGATTGGACGGTGTGGAGGGAGATTCACTCTGTGTGTGACCCCCGGAGTGTGTGATCGGTCGGTTGGGAGGGAGCCTCACCCTGTTTCTGACTCTCACTGTTCTGTCCACAGAAGACCCTGATGTATCGTATGTGGAGCTTCATTTCAAGGTACTTTCTTTTCCCCGGATCCGGACGAATGGAGGTCAGTTTCACTTTGTTGGTTTGACTCTGCTCAGCTGATGTGTCTATTCCTGTCGAGAAATTTCGTGGCAAGTGCACTGTTAATCCTAATTGATCCCTGTGAGACAATAGGTCAGAGCAATGCGTGAGAGACTGGATGAGATACGAGCTCTCTGGGGTGGTAGGTGAGGAGTGAGCGTTCTGGGAAGGGTCGGGGTGGAGGCAGAGCAACAGGCGTGGCAGGATAGAGGGAGGGCTGAGGAACAGGATGTGGAGTTGCTGTGGGTGGGATCCGTGCAGAGAATGCCATGAGGTTTTAGTACACTGAGAGGGGTTTAAACTGCGGACACTGAGGAGGGATTGTGTGGTGGGGGGAGGGCGGGGTGCGAGAGCACGGTGTGCTGTGCCATGGCCTGTGAGCAGGAAACACCTTGGGAGGAGTGCGGCAAGAGGCAACTCACTCATACTTCTCTCTCCTCTCTTTCCACGCTTCCCTCTTTCTCCCACATCTCTCACACGCTGATACTCTCATCTTCTTTTCTTGCTCTCTGGCCCACTATTTCCTTCCTCCCACCCTTCCTCTCACGCTCTCACCTCTTTCCCAACCCTTCTCTCTGTCTTTTCCACATCTCCCCCCTTCTACGCCTCCCGCTCTCTCCGTTGCCATTTCCCCTCTTGCTGTTTCTCTTTCCCCACTCTCCCCTTCCCCACACTCTCTGCTCCCTCTCTCACACTCTCCCTTTCTACCGATCTCGCTGTCCTGGCGCACACTTTCCGTCACTCCCCTCACATAGTCAGTCCACTTTCGCTCCCTCCTATCTCCGTCTCTATCCCCGTGCATCCCCTCTCGCTGTCCCCCAATTTTCCGGTCTACTCCCCCTATACACCTTCTCTGCCTCTGAATACACCCCGCCTCTCTGTCCCACACGGTCTCTTCTCTCTCGCATAAAATTCACTCTTTAACCCCTCTCCCTTTCTCTCTCGGTCTCTTTGACTTGCACCCCTCTGCCATCTAAATTTCTTCTCCCAATCCCCACAATCACCTTCTTTTTCGCTATCCCTCTCACCAGTCTCACTCTCCTTCAGGCATAACATCGCTCCCTTTACTCTGTCCCTCTCTCTCTCTCTTTCCCCTTTCTTGCCACCATTCACTCTCATTTTCTCGTCCATCGCTCCAATCACTCACTCCTCAGTCCATTTATCCTTTTCATCCTCACACTCCTGCTCTGTCTCCTCGGCTCTTCCCCCTCACTTCCACCTCTCTCTCACTTCCAATACCTACCTCTCAGCACTCTATTTTCTTGTCCCTCTGGCCTCACCCCTCCCCCATTCTTTACCGGTCTCTCCTCCTTCTATTTGTTTCTCTCTCATTCTCTCACTTTCTTCTCCAGCCAGTCAGACCTCCACCTACTCAGAGCTGAACATTGGGAAAGACGAACTCCTCATCGATGAGGGTGAGAATCCTCCCATTGCCTCGGGACCCGGCGAGCTGCGAATGACTGCACAGACACGTCAGAGTTCACAGTAGTGTCGCCATTCTGAAGGGGTCATGTGTCATACTCACAAGTGTCCAAGTTTCTAATGCATTGCCTCGACCACTACCTCTGGCAGTTTGTGCCCTGGACTGACCACAATCTCGGTAACTGAAGGTTGTTAATCGGCTCCCCAATTCAATGTGTTTGCATGTTTCTCCTCTCAACTTAAACCTGCGAGCTCTAGTCCTCGATTTTCCAAGACGATAGCAAAAGACTCTGCGTATTCACTCTGTTTCTGCACCTCGAGGCTTTAAATACCTCTGAAAGGTCACCCCTGTACTCCAAGGAATATCGTCCCAACCTTTCTGACCCCCCGCTGTCACTCCCTCCATCGAGTCCGAACAGTATTTTTGTAAATCTCCATCTGCACCCCTTCCAGTTCTATGTGTTTCAAATGTCGCCCCTCGTAATAATGATCAGAGATGTGTTTACAGACGAGCACCTTGATTGTCTAATTTACCAAGCACGTGAATTCATACACTAAATACCTTGTGTCCACACCAGATAACTCACCCTGACCTTCCATGCACGCTCAGAGAACAGGAAAGATATCACCAGTTAAAAGGGAGTTTCTGCTGCTGGTCACGTGTTTCCTTGTGAAGGGCAGGCCCTGCCTCACGAGCCTGACTGAGTTTTGTTAAAGAAGTAACGAAGAACGTTGATGCGTTTAGGGCGGTAGATGTGGTCTACATGCATTTAGTAAGGCATTTGACATGGTCCCCAGGAGAGACTCATCCAGAAAGTAATGAGGCATGGGATCAGTGGAACCTTGGCTGTTTGGGTAAAACATTGGCTTACAGGAAGAAAGCACAGGGTAGTTGTGGAAGAAAAGTTTTCTGCCTGGAGGTCGGTGTACTAGTGGAGTGCCAGAAGGATCTGTCCTGGGACCCCTGGTCTTTGTAAATTTTATACATGACCTTGATGAAGAGGCGGAAGGATAGGTGGGTAAGTTTGTGGATGCCACGAATAATAGAGGAGTTGTGGATGGAGCTGCAGTTTGTCGAAGGTCACAAGAGAATACAAAAAGGATGCAGAGTTGGGCAGAAATGTGGCAGACGGAGATCAATCCGGATAAGTGTGACGTGATGCATTTTGGAAGGACAATCCAGAATGCTGAGTACAGGGTTAATGGCCGGCTACGTAAAAGTGTTGATGTACAGCGGGAACTTGGGTTTCAAATCCATACATCCCTCAGGTCGCTGCGCAGGTTGATAGGGTAGTTCAGAATGTCTGTGGGATTCTGGACTTCATTAACAGGGGGATTGAGTTCAAGAGTGGAGAGGTCATGTTGCAACTCTACAAACCTCTGGTGAGACCGCACTTTGAGTATTGTGTTCAGTTCGGGTCATCTCATTATATGAAGCATATGGAAGCTATGGAGACGGTACAGAGGAGATTTACCAGGGTGTTGCCTGGATTGGAAAACAAGCCTTATGAGGCATGGTTGGGAATTTTCTCTTTGGAGCGTACAAGGATAGGAAGGGACTTGATAGAGGTCTACAAGATTATGAGAGGCATAGATAGGGTGGATAGCAAGTACGTGTTTCCCAGGGCACCAATAGCAAACACCAGAGGGCATATGTACAAAGTTAAGGGACTGAAATTTAGGGGAGACATCAGGGGTAAGTTTTTTTACACAGAGGCTTGTGAGTGCCTGGAATGACTTGCCAGAGATGGTGGTGGAGACTAAAACATTAGGGGTTTTTATGAACCTCTTTCACTGACACATGGTTGAAAGCAAATTGGAGGGTTATGTGGTTTTGTGGATTCAGTACCTTTTTAAAGGAACATATGGGTCGGCACAATATCGAGGACTGAAGGTCCTGTACTGTGCCGTAGTGTTCTAGTGTTCCTGTGTTCACGTGCCCACTGCTCTGTCCATGTCAGACCTTCTTGGCTCCTCAGTCAGATTGGCCTGTTCCTGAGGAACCCCGTCCATCTTTGCCGATGCACCACCGACAGCATCCAATCACGATACAACTGGGCTTGGGAGGGTAACTACTCCCCTCGTGACCGGAGGGAAGTGCAGAGAGTCGTGAACGAATCTGCGCATATCCGGGGTATCAGCCTCACCTCCACGGACTGGTTCTGCGCTTCCCGCTAAAGCAGACAGCCAGCCTGGATAATTCTCTTACACCCCATCACCTCCTATCGTAGGAAGATGCGAAGGCTCATTTCACCAGGCTCAAAGAGAGGTTCTACCCCGCTGTTATGAGACATTGAACAGCCCACTATTCCCATATGATGTATTGTTGACCTGAAAGTTTAACTCGCTGTAGTGTTTCAGGAACAGCTTCTTCCCCTCTGCCATCCGATTCCTAAATGTAAATTGAATCTTTGGATACTACCTCGCTTTTTTAATATACTGTATTTCAGTGTTTGCACTTTTAACGATCTATTCAATATATGTAATTGATTTACTTGTTTATTTATTTTTATTTTTTACTGTTATTTTTTTTCTCTGCTAGACTATGAATTGCATTGAACTGCTGCTGCTAAGTTAACAAATGCCACTTTACAGGCCAGTGATAATAAACCTGTTTCCGATTTTGATTCTGATTCTGATGTTTTCTTGTGTCATCACCTTTGCTGACACATATGTTAAGGTCTGATTGACTGACGTAATGGAGTGGATTACAGGATGGGCAGTCTGACGTCTTTAGCAGATGAATTTCTAGACACTTAAGTTTCGTCATCAAAGAGGCCATCCTTTGTTGAGATTATTTTACTGTTTTTACATGCCTTGAATGCAAATCCCTTTACAATTCATTGTACTTCGCCCCCTTCCGGTTAGGTGTTTTCATACTTGACTGTTTATCATCCTTTCCCACATCTATTCTAAAATATTCTACATCAGGATTATTGCTCTCCAAATGGCTGCTGGTACACTGGAGCATGCTTCACCCGCCCTTACTCCCAAAAGCACTATACAGTAACACCCTTCCTGTTCAAGCGAAAACACATTTATCAAAGAAGGCTCTGATGTGCACATTTCAGAGGGAGGGAGTCACCCCTCCCTCTGTCATCTTGCCGTGACGTAATCCGTAGTCTATATCAGGATGATCAAATTTCCTTCCAAATATTATTGTGTATCTCCTGTTCACAGGCAAGTTTATACTTTCACTTGCAGTTTTGCTCCTCCACGTCCTTCAGTGTTCTGGGAGCGTAGCTTCTTCTTTGTTATCTATTTCTTCTCTTCAGATAGATCTGCTTCCATTGCTTGATGATGTCAAATCCATCCGCTGATATCATTCATTTCTGGGGTCTATGTTGTTACTTGTTCCTTTTGTCCCTTCTTTCAGCTTTCATTGAATATTTTGTAGATAGCAGTTTCCTTCCCTTTGAGAGATTCAAAGGCGGAGTATTAAAGAGACAGAGTTGTGTCACTTAATCTTTAGCATGTGTACGTTGGCATTTTTACATTTTAACAAGACTGCTAATGTTGTAATCTGAAGAAACAGCAAGTGCTGGAAGAACTCAATTGGCCCAGCAGCATCTTTGGAGCCAAAAAGATTATGTATGAATCAGTGTCAAGGTCCTTCATCAGGACTCACAAACTAACCTTTAGTGCCTTTTCTTGCAGGGCCTTAACCTTTTCTTTTCTATGTCATTGGTCCATACATAGACCATATATTTGACCTGCCCAACTTTAGTCCTCAAAACATTCTGTTCTTACTAAATGGTGCACATTGTTCTGGTATAGAGGGGCACCTTTCCTGTAGTACATCCATCAGTGGTTTCATAAAAAATAATCTACTGCTTTGGCTATGAAACCCACATTGCCCACAGCAATTCTGTATGATACTGTTCTCATAATGCATTGCATGTGCCATAATATGCATTTCATTGAGTTATCATCACCCATGTTAGCATTCAGCACTGAAAGATAGTTGGAGTCAGCCACACTCCCAGATGAGTTGTGCTTCAGTTGCCTCTTCCGAGGTTCACTGTTCTGATCTCTCTGAGAGAATCACGTGTAAAAAGACTGAGGTTACTCAGAAAGAAAATAACTCTCCAAATCAGGGAAATCAAATTTGGCCTCTGCTCAATGAATTAAGTTGTGTACATTTCATGGAACAGTAATACAAATTTAATCTTTTGAAGTTATCAATCATTATTATGAAGGAGGAAAGAGAAAGGATATGAGTTCTCTTCACAGAAACACAAGAGATTCTGGATGTGCTGGAAATCTTGAGCAACACACATAATATGCAGGAGAACTCAACAGGTCAGACAGCAGCTATGAAGTGCCTTGACGTGAAATGTCATCGGCTAATTTCCCATCAGAGATGCTGCCTGATATTTTGAGATCCCCCAGACTGTTTTGTGCGTAACGTTAGAAGTATGCGGACACAGACTGTGAAAATTGCCAATGGGCTTTAAAATGTTGTTTCATCTGTTGTGATTGACGTCATTGCCACAAACTTGGAAGTTGTTTTCCAAAAAGGCATTTTTGGTGCATGGAACAAAGTCAGACTCCTGGCAAGTGAGAATCCTGTTTGGGATTTCACTTTAGGTCAAGATGGTTTACTTTCATGTATTTAACCTATAGTTAACCACAGATACATTCAGGACCATAAAATCTGTCTGCAGCTAGTGCTGTAAACTGTCAGTGATGCATGCTGTATTCAAAATAGTTTCTTTTTTATCAGGAAATATCTTGCATCTTGAACTTATAATAATAATTCAGTATTTTTGTCCCTCACGCTATCTACTTACGCACAGACTTCTGTGTTCTGCAGTTGCGTGTAATGTTCTAATATAAAAAAGCACCATTGAAAGAATAAAGGTAAAGATTAAGGGGGAGGATAGGGCTGTATCAATTTACTGTGTACATGGTGACTGTGAAATCAACACATTAGATTTCCAACACGTTGCCAAAGTGGGTCAATAGCCTTTAATGGGGGCATACAGCATTCATTTCCATTCCATTCTTTTTTCTGCATCATTTCTCCAAATCTTCATTCATTTCATTTATTAAAGTCAAGAAGAATAAGGGTCCAAGAACAGATCCCTGATGCACTCCACTAGTGACCGACTTCTGTGCAGAATATGACGCGTCTACAACCACTCATTGCCTTCTGTGGGCAAGCCAGTTGTGGATCCACAAATCAATATCCCCTTGGATCCCATTCCTCCTTAGTTTCTCAGTAAGCCTTGCATGGGGTACCGTATCAAATGTTTTGCTGAAATCCATATACACTACATTTACTGTTCTTCCTTCATCACCTTCTTCTTCCTTTAGTCACATCTCCAGAAAAATTCAATCATTCTCGTAAGGCACGTTCTGCCCTTTACAAAGCCATGCTGACAACTCCTAAACATATTATACCTCTCCAAATGTTCATAAATCCTGCCTCTCAAGATCTTCTCCATCAACTTACCAATCTCTGAGGAAAGACTCACTGGTCTATAATTTCCTGGGCAATCTCCTCTCACATTCTTGAATAAAGGAACAACATCCGCAACCCTCCAATCCTACGGACCCTCCCACGTTTCCATTCATGATGCAAAGATCATCGCCAGAGCCTCAACAATCTCTTCTTTCGCCTCCCACAGTAGCCTGGGGGTATATTTCGTCCGGTACCGGCGGCTTATGAAGATCGATGCTTTCCAAAAGCTCCATTACATCCTCTTTCTTAATATCTACATGCACAGGCTTTTCGGTCTGCTGCAAGTCATCGCTACAGTCACTAAGATACTGAAGTAAAATAATCATTAAGTAGCTCATTTTGTCTTAATAAATATTTCTTGTGATCTTATGATCGCATGGTCTCTCCACAGCTGCGCAAGAACGGGAGTCGAAAGTAAAGATCGGAAATAGACCGTACCTACTCTGCCTAGTTACGTCCGCCTTCATCGTGACTGTGGCCAGTCTCTCGATCTATGGTGAGTGGAACGGTCTCCGGATGGAGTCAGACCATAAATAAAGAGAGTGGAATATACTGAGATTGTAAAACACAACAGTGAAACCAAGACCCCCCTTACCGTAACACCGATGGAAGAAGGCAGCATACATGAGGTTGAGGAAGCAAGGAATAGATGGGTCTATTGAGGAACATAGGGTAGCAAGAAAAGTGATGAAGAAGGGGCTGTGGACAGAAAGAAGGAAGCAAGAGAAGTCCTCGGTGAGAAGGGTAAAGGAAAACCCCAAGGCATTCTTCAATTATGTGAAGAAGGAAAGGATGACAGGAGTGAAGGTCGGACTGATTAGAGATAATGGTGGGAAGATGTGCCTGGAGACTGTGGAAGTTGGCGTGGTCTTCGATGAATACGTATCTTCGGTATGCACCACTGAGAGGGAACTTGATGACGGTGAGGACAATATGAGGGAGTTTGATTTTCTGGAGCATGTTGATATTAAGGGAAAGGAGATGTTGGAGTTATTAAAATACATTAGGACGGATAAATACCCGGGGCCTGAAGGAATATTCCCCAGGGTGATTAACGAGGGGAGAGAAGAGGTTGCTGAGGCTCTGGCTAGGATCGTTATGTCCTCGTTGTCCACGGGAATGGTACGGGAGTATTGGAGGGAGGTGAATGTTGTCCTCTTCTTCAAATAAGTTAGGAGGGATGGTCCAGGTAATTAGAGGCCAGTGGGCCTTACATCCGTGGCGGGGAAGTTGTTGGAAAATATTCTTAGTTATAGAATCTATGGCCATTTAGGGAATCATGGTATGAACAGGGACAATCAGCATGTCTTTGTGAAAGGCAGATCGTGTCTAACAAGCCTGATAGAATTCTCTGAGGAGGTGACCAGGCATATAGATGAGGATTCACAATTGGCTTGCCTGCAGAAAGCAGAGTGTCGTGGTGGAGGGAGTACATTCGGATTTCGGGGTACATTCGGATTGGAGGGCCGTGACTTGTGGTGTTCCACAAGGATCGGTTCTAGCACCTCTGCTTTTCGTGATTCTATTAACGACATGGATGTGGGGGTAGAAGGGTGGGTTGGCAAGTTTGGAGACGACACAAAGGTTGGTGGTCTAGTGGATCATGTTAAGTATTTTCGAAGATTGCAGAGAGACTTAGACACTATGCAGAAGTGGGTTGAAAAGTGGCAGATGGAGTTCAAACCGGTTAAGTGTGAGATGGTACATTTTGGAAGGACAAACTCCAAGACAGAGTTCAAAGTAAATGGCAAGATACTTGGTAGTGTGAAGGAGATCCCTGAAAATTGCCTCACAGGTAGATAGGGTAGTTAAGAACGCTTATGGTTGTCAGCTTTCATAAGTCGAGGGATAGAATTTAAGAGTCGCGAGGTAATGATGCAGCTCCATAAAACTATGGTTTGGCCACACTTGGAGTACTGTGTCCAGTTCTGGTCCCCTCACTATAGGAAGGATGTGGAAGCATTGGAAAGGGTACAGAGGAGATTTACCAGAATGCTGCCTGGTTTAGAGAGTAAGCATTATGATCAGAGATTAAGGGAGATAGGGCTTTACTCTTTGGAGAAAAGGAGGATGAGAGTAGGTATGCTAAATGTATGCAAGATATGAAGAGGAACAGCTAAATTGGACAGACAGCTCCTCTTCCGCAGGGCACCACTGATCAATACAAGAGGACATGGCTTTAAGGTAAGGGGTGGGATGTTCAAGGGGGATATTAGCGGTAGGGTTTTTACTCAGAGAGTGGTTGGTGCGTGGAATGCACTGCCTGAGTCAGAGGTGGAGGCAGATTCACTAGTGAAATTTAAGAGACTACTAGACAGTTATATGGAGGAATTTGATTTGGTGGTTTATATGGGAGGCAGAGTTTAAGGGGTCGGCACAACATTGCGAGACGAAGGGCCAGAACTGTGCTGTACTATTCTATGTTCCATAGCACGGACATACCACAAACCGTAATAAAACACGGCCTATACCGTAACATAATCAAGACTCATGCTGACACAGACACGCCATTCACCATCACATCAACAATGCTGTTACCGTAGCACGGTCACGACCTTCAACAAGACGCAGATGCACTCCTGACCGCGACACTGACACGACCATCGCCGTGACACACACGTGTCTGTAACATCGACAGGACCCTGACCGTGTTACTGATAAACTCCTCAAGGCGACACCGAAACACACCTCACAGTGACACCGACACGCTCATCACCGTGACACTGAGGTACCGTACACCGTGACACTGAGGTACCGCACACCGTGACGTGATCCGCTCTGCACCGCATCGTGACAAAGACTCACACGTCATTGTAACACCCCTTACCGCGACAGTATCACTCCTCAACATAAAACCGATGTACCGCTCACTGAGGTAATTACCCTCACCTCACCCTGACACCGGTAAACCTCTTAACAGATACCGACACATAAATACAGAATGACTCAATGACATGGACATAGAACTCTCCGTTACACCGATACACACCTCAGCGTGTCACTCTCACACACACCGTGACATGTCTCTCACCGTGGCACTGACATAACATTCTCTTTGCGACCAGCACACCCCACGCCAGGACACCGTGACACGTCATTGTGACCCGGTACACCTCCCGCCGGGGCACAGAAACTCCTACCAGAGTGACACCGACACGTCCCTCACAGCAACTCGGTCATGCCCCGCACGATACTGACGCAGACACCCATAGTACCAACAAAACCTTCACTGGGACATTGATTTTCCCCCCAAGGTGGCACCGACGCCTCTCACTGTGCCCAAAGGATATGCTTCACTGTGTCACCCTTCACCGTGACACCAACACAACACTCTCTATGAACGGTTCGGTAGCGTGATGCTGACTCACGTAAAGGCTAAACATCCTTCACCATCTCTCTCAGTGTCACAGATCCGTCACAAGTTCACTGAGATGGAAACGAAGTACAGATCTGTCAACGAAACCAAAGCTCAAATCTGTGAATGGTTGACCAGCAGAAGAGGTGAGGCATCATCCCCCTCTTTCACCCGCTCCTCATCACAGGACAAGCATGGAGAGAGGAAGCGTCACTCTGTGCTTGACATCGGGAGTGTGTGATGGGCTGCGTGGAGGGAGATTCACTCTGTGTCTAACCCCCGGACTGTATGATGGGACGTAAGCAGAGAGGTTCATACTGTGTTGAACACGTGAATGTGTGATGGGACCGTGTGGAGGCAGCTCTTCTGTGTCTGACATTTTGCTGTGTGGTGTGTTGAGAAGCTGTAGAGGGAGAATCACTCTTCCTCTGAGAGAACGGGAGAGTTTAAAAAGCGAGCAGATTGAGAGGGCGGATGTCATTTCTTCGGCAGTTTGGATGGGGCCCGACTACGCAAGCGCGTGAAAGTCGGCCTCTGAAGCAGCGAGAGGGTTTAAAAAACGAACAGATTAACGGAGCGGGCAATTGAGTAGTGAGTGACAGAGTAGGAAGGGTTTGGCTCGAGAGGCTTCGGCGAACAGAGACCGAGGACGAGCTTGCTCCCAATGAGGTAAGGCTTGCTAAGCTACTTTAATCTAATTCGCTTAGAAATAGGTAATGAAGGCAGCAGGTAGGGCAGTCGAGTTCTCCGTTTGAAGGACGTGGGAAGTCAGGGCGAGCCAAATTGTCCCTGATGACTACACCTGTAAAAGGTGCATCCAGCTGCAGCTACTGACAACCTGAGTTAGGGATCTGGAGCTGGAGCTGGATCAACTTCGGGTCATTCGTGAAGCAGGGGCAGAAATAGACAGGAGTTTCTGGGGAGATAGTCACCCCTAAGAGTCAAATGACAGGTTGCTGGGCGACCGCAGAACATCCCAGTGGCCGTTCCCATCAACAATAAGTACACTGTTTTGGAAACTGTTGGTGAGGACAACCTGCTAGGGACCAGTTGCATTGGTTACGTCTCTGGAACGAAACAAGACCCCGAGCTCAGAAAGGAAGGAGCGAAAAGAGGAGAGCAGTAGAGATAGGGGATTCAATAGTTAGGGGCAGATAAGAGGTTCTGTGGGAGAGATTGAGAATCCCGGATGGTCTGTTGCCTCCCTGGTGCCAGGGACCGTGACGTCTCGGAACGAGTTCTCAGCATTCTCAAGAGGGAGGGTGAGCACTCAGATGCCGTGGACCATGTAGGGATCAATGACGTCGATAGGAAGAAGGAGGAGGTTCTGCACAGAGTGTTTACGGAGTTTGGGGCAAAATTGAATGACGGGACTCCAGGATTTCAGGATTGCTAACAGTGCCACGTGCCAGGGAGGCTAGAAATAGGAAGACAATGCAGCTAAATACGTGGCTAAGGAGTTGGTGCAGTAAGGAGGGCTTCATGTTCTTGGTCAATTGGGTCTTGTTCCAGGGAAGTTGGGGCCTGTTACGATGGGACGGCTTGCTCCTGAACTATAAGGGGACTAAAACCCTTGCGGGAAGGTTTGCGAGCGCTGCTGCGGTGGATTTAAACTAGATTTGCAGGGGGAGCGGAAACAGAGTGATAGAGCAAATAGTGAGGTGGAGGAGGATAAAGGTAATGAGAGAACTGCTCGTGCATGGAGCAAAGCCAGATTTAACATATAAAGAGGCTTTGAGGACAGAGAAGCAGAATGAAGGGTGTAAAGGTATTAAGGTAGAAGGGCTAAAGTGCGTCTCTTCAATGCCAGAAGTGACAGGAACGAAGGAGATGAACTGAGAGCTTGGATACGTACATGGAATTGCGATGTAGTGGCGATTACAAAGACGGCTGGCACTTGGGCAGGATTGGATTCTCAATATTCCTGGAATTCAGTGGTTTAAAAGGGATAGAGGGGGGAAAGGGGGAGAAGTGGTGGCGTTAATGGTCTGGAATAAAACTACGGCTACAGAAAGGGTGGTTAATGCGGCAGGATCCTCCTTTGAGTCAGAGTGGGTGGATGTCAGGAGCAGGAAGTGAGCAGTTACTCTACTGGGGGTATTCTATCGACATCTTGTAGCGGCAGAGGCATCGAGGACCGGACTGGGTGGCATATTTAGGAAAGGTGTAAAAATAACAGTGTTGTTATCGTGGATAACTTTAACTTCCCTAATATTGATTGGCACCTGATTAGTTCCAATGGTTTAGATGTTGCAGAGTTTGATAAGTGCGTCCAGGACGGATTTCTGTCACAGTATGTTGATAGGCCGACTAGGGGGGGATGCCATATTGGATCTAGTATTAGGAAACCAATCGTTTCAGGCCACTGATCTTAATGGGTGAGCATACGGGGGACAGTGACCAACACTCCCTGGCCTTTAGCAGTATCATGGGGAATGATAGAATCAGAGAGGACAGGAAATTTTCTAATTGGGGAAGGTCGAAAACATAAGGCTGTAAAGCTTGAACTTGCAGGTGGGGATTGGGACGACGTATTTGCAGGGAAATGTACTATGGATGTGTGTTTGATGTTTAGGGATCTCTTGCAGGATTTTAGGGATAAATTTGTCCCCGTGAAGAAGATAAAGAATGGTGGTCTGAAGTAATCATGGGTAATAAGTGAGGTGGAAAATCTAGTCAGGTGGAAGAAGGCAGCATACATGGGGTTTAGGAAGCAAGGATCAGATGGGGCTAGTGAGGAATATAGGGTAGCAAGAAATGAGCTTAAGAAGGGGCTGAGAAGAGCAAGAAGGGGGCATGAGAAGGCCTTGGCGAGTACGGTAAGGGAAAGCCCCAAGTCATTCTTCAATTATGTGAAGAACAAAAGGTTGACAGGTGTGAAGGTAGGACTGAATAGAGATAAAGGTGGGAAGTTGTGCCTGGTAGTTGTGGAAATGAACAAGTTCCTCACTGAATACTTTTCTTCGGTATTCACGAATGAGAGGGAACCTAATGACAGTGAGGACAATATGAGCGAGGTTGAAGCTCAGGAGTATTGCTGGAATTAAGGGAGAGGAGGTGCTGGAGTTGTTGAAGTACAATAAGACGGATAAATCCCCGGGGCTGACAGAATAGTCCCAGGGCAGCTCCACGAGGCAAGGGAAGAGATTGCTGAGACTGGCTCGGATCGTTCTGTCCTCGTTGGCCACTGGAATGGCACCGGTGGATTGGAGGGAGGCGAATGCTGCCCCCTTGTTCAAAAAATGTAGTGGGTATAGTCCAGGTAATTATAGGCCTTACGTCTGCGGTGGGAAAGATGTTGGAAAGGATTCTTAGAGATAGGATCTACAGGAATTTGGAGAATCATAGTCTGATCAGGGTAAGTCAGCATGGCTTTGTGAAGGGCAGATCGTGTCTAGGAAACCTGTAGAGTTATTTGAGGAGGTGACCAGGCATATAGATGAGGGTAGTGCAGTGGATGTGATCTATATGGATTTTAGTAAGCATTTGATAAGTTTCCACACGATAGACTTTTTCAGGAAGTCAGAAGGCATGTGATTCCAGGAGGTTTGGCTTGCATGCAGAAAGCTGTGTGCCGTGACGGAGGGAGTATTTTCCGCTTGGAAGTTGTGACTAGTGGTGTTCCAAGAGAATCGGTTCTGGGACCCCTACTGTTCGTGATTTTTAATAACGACCTGGATGTGGGGGCAGAAAGGTGGGTTGGCAAGTTTGCAGACGACACAATGGTTGATGGTGTTGTGGATAGTGTAGAGGATTGTTGAAGATTGCAGAGAGACATTGATAGGAAGCAGGAATGTGCAGAAGGTGTTCAACCCGTAGAAGTGTGAGGTGGTACACTTTGGAAGGACAAACACCATGGCAGAGTACAAAATAAATGGCAGGATACTTGGTAGTGTGGAGGAACAGAGAGGTCTGGGTTTACATGTCCACATATCCCTGAAAGTTCCCTCACAGGTGGATAGAGTATTTAAGAATGCTTATGGGGTGTTGGCTTTCATAATTGAAGGGGTAGTGTTTTTAGAGTCACGAGGGAATGATGCAACTCTATAAAACCCTGGTTAGGCCACACTTGGAATACTGTATCCAGTCTGGTCGCCTGACTATAGGAATGATGTGAAAGCATTGGAAAGTCTTCAGAGGAGATTTACCAGGATGCTGTCTGGTTTAGAGAGTATGCGCTATGAACAGAGATTACGGCAGCTAGGGCTTTACTGTTTGCAGAAAGAAGGGGGATGAGAGGAGTCATGATAGAAATGTACAAGATATTAAGAGGAATAGAGAGAGTGGACAGCTAGCATCTCTTCCCCAGGGCACTACTGCCCAATAAAAGAGGACATGACTTTAAAATAAGGGGAGGGAAGTTCATGGGGGTTGTGATATAAGAGGAAGGTTTTTTACTCAGAGAGTGGTTGGTGCGTGGAATGCACTGCCTGAGTCAGTGGTGGAGGCATAAACACTAGTGAAATTTAAGTCACTAGAAGAAAGGTATGTGGAGCAATTTAAGTTGGGGGATATATGGGAGGCACGGTTTAAGAGTCGTACAACGTGGTGGGCCGAAGGGCCTGTTATGTGCTGTACTAATCTATGTTCTATATCTGTGTCTATTTGACGTGTGTGCTGAGGTATTTTCCTCCGGGAGTATGTGATGGATGGTGTGGAGGGATATTCACTGTGCCTGATCCTGTTAATGTCCGAAGGGACGATGTTGGGGGCGGGGAAATTCTCTTTGCGCCTGACCTCAGGTGAACGTGATGGGACCGCATGACGTGAAATTCACTCTCTGTGTGATGGAAAAGTGTGCAGCGAGTTTCAGTCTGTGTCTCACTGTTCCTTGTTCTTGATTTCCAGAGCAAAACTGTTCCGAGAATTGGGTCACAAATAAAGACCAGTGCTATTACGTTTCCACGTTTGAAACATCTTTATACAAAGCGATTCAAGAATGTTCAAACAGTGATTCAAGGCTGCTGGAAATCAATTCAAGGGAAGAAGCGGTATGTGTCACAGTACGGGAAGATCCCACAGTAACACAGGAATCATCATACACCCCCGGGGTCAGACACAGAGTGAATCTCCCTCCCCACCATCCCATCACACACTCCCGGGGTCAGAAACAGAGTGAATTTCCCTCCACACCGTCCCATCACACACCCCCGGGGTCAGACACAGAGTGAATCTCCCTCCCCACCGTCCCATCACACACTCCCAGGGTCAGCCACATAGGGAATCTCCCTCTGCATCGTCTTATCACACACACACGGGGTCAGACACAGAGTGAATCTCCCTCCACACCGTCCCATCACACACACCCGGGGTCAGACACAGAGTGAATCTCCCTCCACATCGTCCCATCACACACTCCCGTGGTCAGACACAGAGTGAATCTCCCTCCACGCCGTCCCATCACACACTCCCGGGGTCGAACAGAGTGAAACTCCCTGCCCACCGTCCCATCACACACTCCTGGGGTCTGGCACACTCTGAAGCTCCCTTAACAGAGTCCCGGAAGAGATTCCTGTTGTAATCAACTGAGAGAACCTCCGTATGATAGTTTTGGATTTTTGGCATTAATACAGTAAATTTAAATTTCCCAGAACTTTGTATCCCTCAGCCTCATGTACGGATACCGTTTGTACTGGATTGGGAAATGCGAAAGCAGGTGAGATTTGGACTGATCTGTCAGGTGAGAGTTGGGTATTGATATAGTCCTGACGGGAGAAAATGGAATTCGTTTACGGTCTGAAGTAGTTTTGTGGAAAAAGTGAGGGGTATTGGGATTTGTTTGTATGTGGGTAGGGGATAGGGTGGTACAATAGGAGGATTTTGGGGCCGACACATGTCTGACGGGGAAGGACAGGGCAGTGGGAATACTTCGGAAACTGCCGGGGGGCAGTGGGGAGAGATCAGTGACAGAGATTATTCTGGTACTGGCGCATGTGGGTTAGGACAGCGCGGTGCAGTGGGGTTATATTGGAGATATTCGCCGGGCTGTCAGGAGAGGGAGCAACAGTGGGATTCGTTTGCTGAATGACATACATCTGAGGGAAAAGAGCTGGGCAGCGGGATTAGACGCTGAGACAGTGGGGTTTGTTCGGGGACTGAAACAGATCAGAGTGGAGAAGGTGGACCTGTTCGATTCGTATGGGCACTGACAGAGGACTGTGGTGAGGCAGCGGTTCGGTAGGATTAGTCTGGGGTTTCGGGGTTGTGGGGAGACATTGGGTCAGTGCAATTAGTTGGGGGCTGACACAGGATTGTGGGGAGACATTGGAACCGTGGTATCAGTCTGGGTACCGGCACCGGGCCGTGGGGGAGAGCGTTTGAGTGGGAGGCGTTTGGGGACTGACACAGGCTGTTAGGAGAGAGCGATTTCCTGGGATTAGCTTGGGGACGGTCTCGGCTCGGGTTCTCTGCTAGAGCTGTTTTGTCTCTGTTGAAATTGTTTAATCCTCTTGTATAGGAATGCGAGCTTCCGTCTCCTGTACAAGGGGTTTTCGGGGACGCCCTACTGCTGGCAGTGTGATCCGACTGCAGTCAGTAGGATTTATCCTTGCGATCGTGATCAGCATTTCATCTGCGAGAAGTCGTTGTTGCCGGATATTCCTGAAAAGATCCATGGTCTCTGTCAACAGCCAGTGGAGGTGACGTGAATCAAATGACTAACTCCAGTCTCCCCTTTACTCTCACTCCCCGATCCTTTCAGGTTCCCCGCACAACCTCTCTGCCCCTCCCTCCTACTCCAATTCCTCCTCTTATCGCAACCATATTCTCCCCACCACACACCGACAAACCTCTCTCCCCGTCCAACCCCTTCTTTCCCTCCATTCCCCCGTCCCGCTCTCTCTACCTATCTTATTATTACCTCGTACTTCCTCCGCCCGCTTTCTTCTGCTCCCTCGACTTACCTCTTTCACCTCTCTCCCACTTCCGTACGCCTCTCTACACCACTCTCTTCCCTCACCGTTCACTCTAAACCCTGCATCTCCCCGATATTTCTCTCTCTCCTTTCCACCCACTCTCCCCATAATCCTGTGCCGTCTGTGACAGTGCAGCCGATCTGAATCCAGTGCCTACCCCTCTATTTCCCCATTGTCTCTTCGTCACTATCAACACTCCATCCTCTCAAACTACCTCCTCGCCCCCTCTGTCCCATTCTCCAACTGCTGAGGCGTCCCCATTCTCCCCACTACGCACCGACGAAACTCTGTCCCCACTGACCCCCTGCTTTGTGGCCATTTCCAATCCGTCCCGTTCTTCTCCACCCTCTATTGCCTCGCCCTTTCTCTGCCCGCTCTTTCTCCTCTCTCTCAGCCAACTCTCTCACTCTCTGCTACCTCTCTACCCCTCTCTCCCCCCACCGTCTCCATTCTCTCTGAATCCTCCGTCTCCATGATCTCTCTTTCTCTCTTTTTCCTTCCCACCCGCTCTCACCACAATCCTGTGTCATCTGCTTCTCGATAACCCAACCTTGGGTGAAAGTCTGTGCTCATTCCCTCTGTCTGTGCCGCTCTTGGGTTTATGCACCTCTGTAAGTTTGCAACACTGATCCAGGGAATAAAGTCACAAACTTCCCTCACTCTGTACATAACCCTCGATTTTCTGCAATATCCCCGTAGAACTCCCTGCACACTCTTTCCAGGTCAGTGGCGTTTATTCTAAAGCAGAAAGCCTCACCGACGTCTTGTACCACTGCAGCGTGATCTCCCGACTCCTGTGCTCAGCGCCCTGACCGGTGAAGACCAGCGTGACAAGTGTCCTGTCTTAGCGAATATTTTTAAGCAGAATCGCTATTTGATTTTTATTTTTTTATCTGAAATTTAGACGGCTTGGAATGTGTTCTTCTGCTGCATCAGAACTGCAAAAAAGCTGTACAGTTAATGTAAATTACAAACATTAATAAACACGGCAAAAATGTCGAGTGTGTGCTCGTGCGTTCAGAGATGTGATGGCGCAGGTTGAGAAGATGTTCCTGAATCGTTGTGTGTGGGTGTTCAGTCTCCTGCGACTCCTCCCTGATGGTAGTAACGAGCAGAGAGCTTCTCCCGAGTGGGGAGAGTACTCAGTGATAGATGCCGCTTTCCCGAGGCATCGCCTCTTGACCATGTCCGCGATGGTGGGGAGGGGTGTGACCGTCAGAGTGGCGGCTGAGGCTGGAACCCTCTGTAGCCCGTTACTATTCTGTGCGTTGCAGCATCCACACCAGGCGGCGATGCGGCTAGTCAGAAAGTTCCCCACTGAACATCCATAGAATTTTCCTCATCTTCACTGAGAGAGCACATCCCCTCAAACTGTTAAAGCTGTGATCCCTTCTGAACCGAGACAGCTGTGGATGGTGTTGAACGCAAATGCAGAGTCAGGTCTGGAATTAATTCGGACTCAGACTCGAAGTGAACAAGACGGCATCAACCCAAACCAAAGCTGACATCACAAGCAGTCGTACTGGAGACGGAAATCTTACTGTTGAGCACTGAGTGCTCAGCTACAGTCCTTAAACGATAGACTTGACATGAAAATAAGTACATACCTGAATCTTAGAAGAAAAGTGACAGTTAAATGGACGTGCGGAAGCGTGGATGCCAGTCCAGTTCAGTCGGGCACATGATAACTTCTTTGTGTTTGCATGAACGTATTGGGCCACTATAGACCCTCCGAGTTGCTGACACACAGTAACCGAGGAACTTCAATTAAAACCATTCTTTTCAACATGGTCCCCTCCTACATTTACACAGTGAGTCCAGCGGCCGTGGAACATACGGATGTTGGACCTCCAGAAAGTGACCACAGCATGGGGTGATTGATCAGTTCGTTACCTTTTCAACATTAGATATGGGACATTTCAACCCATACAACACAGGGGCCGGATTAGGACATCAAGTCTGCTGGCCGTTTCATCGCTGATCCATTGTCCTCTCAGCTCCAATCTCCCGGATTCTCCCTGTCTACCTGAATGACGTCAATAATGAAGAATTTTTCAAACTATGTCTTCAAGATACCGAATGGCTGATAGTCCACGCTTGCTTTTGGCTTGGATTTCCGGAGATTCACCACGTCTGGCGAAGGAAGTTCCTCATTATACCCATTCTAATATATATCTGCCTTTTCCCAGGCTGTGTCTTCTGATCCTAGACGCCCCTACATCAGTTCTCTCATGATCTTTCACAATCCGAATACTTTCAGCATTCACCCTTTATTACTCTGAATTCCCGCGAGTATCGGCCCAGAACCGTCAACCGTTCTGCATATGGGAAGCCTCTCATTTCGGGAACCGCCTTTGAGCCCTTTCCAATGTCAGCACACACTTGGTTCGGTGAGGGATCTCAACCTGCTCACAATTCTCCAAATGTCACCCCACAGTTCCTTGTTAAGTCTTCGAATTACGTTCTAGTCCTCTCGGAATGACTGGGTGGAGGGGAAACGCGAGTTCGTGATGGGACGAGGAAGAAGAAGAAGCTTCACTCTATGCCTGAAACAGGGAGAGCGTGACTGGACGGTGTGAAAGGAGCTCACTTCAGTGTCTGACCCCGGGTGTGGGTGATGGGAAAGTGTGGAGTGAGTTTCACATTGATTGTACCCCCGGGAGTGTGTGATGGGACGATGTAGAAGGAGCTTCACTCTGTGCCTGACTCCGGGAGTGTGTGATGGGACGGTGTGGAGGGAGATTCACTGTGTCTGACCCCGTGAGTGTGTGATGGGACGGTGTGGAGGGAGATTCACTCTGTGTCTGACCCCGGAAGTGTGTGATGGGACGGTGTGGAGGGAGTTTCACTCTGTGTCTGACCCCGGGAGTGTGTGATGGGATGGTGTGGAGGGAGATTCACTCTGTGTCTGACCCCGTGAGTGTGTGATGGGACGGTGTGGAGGGAGTTTCACTCTGTGTCTGACCACGGGAGTGTGTGATGGGACGGTGTGGATGGAGTTTCACTCTGTGTCTGACCCCGTGAGTGTGTGATGGGACGGTGTGGAGGGAGTTTCACACTGTGTCTGACCCCGGGATTGTGTGATGGGACGGGGTGTGGAGGGAGATTCACTCTGTGTCTGACCCCGGAAGTGTGTGATTTGACGATCTGGAGAGAGCTGCACACCGTGTCCGATCTGTGAAGTGATGTTGTGGAGGGGGCGTCGTTCTGTGCCTGACTGTCGGAGACACCTGCTCATAAAATTCTGGCGTCGGGATAGGATTCAGTCAGACACCATTAGAAAGCAGCGCCTCGCTGTTTTTTGTTTTTTTTTTTGAACAGCAAGCAACCGATGAGGCCGATTCATTAGGAAAGGCAAGAAAGATATGGCAGGGTCGTGAGTGCCTGGAATGAGTTGCCAGGGATGGTGGCGGAGGTTAAAACATTAGCGTATTTTAGAGCATCTTGGACAGGAATATGGATGAAAGAAAAATAGAGGTTTGCGGGGTAGTGTGGGTTTAGTACTATTTAAGAAATATATGGGTCGGCACAACATGGAGGGCTGATGGGCCTGTACTGTGCTGTAATGTTCTATTTTGGGAAGCAGACACCAGCAGAATCAACAAACTCATTTGTAAGGCCAGTGATGTTGTGGGGGTGGAACTGGACTCTTTGACAGTGGTGTCTGAAAAGAGGATGCTGTCCGAGTTGCATGCCATCTTGGACAATGACTCCCATCCACTCGATAATGTACTGGTTAGGCACAGGAGTACATTCAGCCAGAGACTCATTCCACCGAGATGTAACACTGAGCGTCATAGGAAGTCATTCCTGCCCGTGGCCATCAAACTTTACAACTCCTCCCTCGGAGTGTCAGAAACTATGAGCCAATAGGTTGGTCCTGGACTCATTCCCACTTGGAATAATTTACTTGTTATTATTTAATTATTTATGGTTTTATATTACTATATTTCTACTCTATTCTTGGTTGGCGCGACTGTAACGAAACCAAATTTCCCTCGGGATCAATAAAGTATGTCTGTCTGTCTGTCTGACTGTCTCTTTGTCTGCCTATGGTTCTATGGGTAAACCGTTAATTGGTTTATTTTCAGTTAATCTCTTGTTTGCTTCTTTATAATTGCACAGTTAGAGCAGGAGGGTTACCTTGCAAGAGAGTTGATTGTTCTTATTGCAGGACATGGGACGGGAGAGAGAACTACAGTCACACCGACGAGGTCACCTATGAGAAGCGACATCCAGCTGGAGCTTCTCGCACTCGGCGACGCTAGGGGGCAGCACATATTGCCGTCTGGAGGCCGCGACGCACCGCCCCACGTTGCATAGCCACTTTACTTTCTCTCCAAGCGAGTAACGGGAGGTTTACATTAAACAAAGGGGGACTGGTGGGGTTTAAACTACAGAGCAGGGGGATGAAAACCAGACTGGCATAACAGATCGTAGTGGTCGTTGGGACAGATGTTGTTAAGACCACAGACGAAGTGATGAAGAAAAAAGTTGAGCCTGCTGGGACTCATGTTCTGAGCTGCCTCCGTTTTAATGCAGGAAGTATTGCACGATAGACCGATGAGCTCAGGGCGGGGGTCAACGACGGGAATTATGATATTGTAGACATTAGTGAGACGCTGTTGCAGGGCGGGGAGGACCGTTAGCTGAACATTCCCGGTTTCGATTGTATTCGTCGTGATGAAGCGGAAAGTGTTCAAAGTTGAGGGGCGGCTTCACTAGTTATATGGGATTCACTGACAAACTCAGCGGGAGAGGGGTTCAAGTGCCTCTTTGACAGGGACATTAATGTGCAGGGAATGCAGGGAGATGGCTGTTGTGCAGTGAGAACTGACTTATCTCAATTGGTATATCACAACATTGTGGGCCGACGGGTCTGTTCTGTGATTTACGTTCACTGCTCTGCAGGAGGGGCAAAAACACAGGTTTAAACTCATCCAGCGGGCAGATGAGGGGGTGGGTTAGATCAAGGATTTTGACGATAGATTGCGAAACACGAAGAACAACCACTTCACAGACAGCATCGGCAGTGAGTGAGCCGCACAGCTGTCACTGTGACACCTACACACCCCTCACTATGACATGGACACAACCCTCGACCAGACGCTGAGCGACCCCATGCCGTGACACCCACACGCATCTCACCGTCACACCGACACATCCCTCGCCGTGAATAGAACGCTCCCCTTATCGTGATGTCGACGCACCGACACGCCCTGCACCATATTAAAACCACGCAGCTCAACGATACCAACATACCGACTCAACTTGTACGACAATACAGACACACTCCTCCCTGTCTCCATAAACCACTCCCACTCAAAAACACGTCCCGTTTCCGTCAATCCGTCACTCGCCTGCACTTCCGCTCCTCCCTGCCGCATTCTATCTCGCGTCTCCGTCATCCGTATTTCCCTTACACGCTACCCCGTCTCCGTGACCCACTCCCACTCCTGCACACATTTTGTTAGGCTGATTAATAGTTCAGCACTGGCTAGACGGGCCAAAGGGTCTGTTTCTGTGCTACAGTGCTTTGTGACTGTATGGTGAGACAATTCGTAACTTGGATTGTTTTCAGTCTTCAGAATCAGGGTTGTCATTAACAGATTTGAACATTAAGAGAATTGTGGCCAATGACATTTGGTGGGAATGAAGACAACTTAAAATGGATAATTCTCTGCATTGTCTTCATTTCCACCCTGTGTCATTTGCCACAATTCCCTTAATGTTCAAATCTGTTAACTTATTTGGGTTATTCTTCTTTTTCTTACACTTTGATAGTTAGATCATCATTTTGAATGATGCAATATGATTAAAGCAAATTTATATCCCACCGAGAACATCCATCTTTAACACTCCAAATTAAGAAACATTTCTAAAACACAAAACACAAGAGTTGCAGTATAAGACGATGGGTTATTTAATTTCTTTTGCATGCCCCGGATTATAAAAATAACATTTTCGGTTTGTATGTGGAGACATATATCTCCTCTGATATTACATCTAATTTCGCACGGTGAACTTTGACATTTGTTTGAGAAATAAGTTGCAGACTAGATGGATAAAAACAGTGAGCATATTAAATAACTGATCAATTAATGTTGAGAGTGTTATGTACTCGAGGAAGTTTACTTGACAGCGTTAATTGTGGATAAGTGTATCTGAAAAGCGGTGAGACAAGTTGTGTAAAAGAGGTATCTGAGGAAAGTTCAAAGAAGTGTGAAGTCACCCAAGTGGCAGAGAAAGATTATAAAAGTAAACAGATGTTAGGGCTTATAAGGAATGGTTCGTGGAACAGCAAGAATAATAGAAGAAACACGGTGTGTACTAGGATACATCACTCTGTCTGACGTTTCTGCATCGTGCTATGTGTTCGGAAATCCTTTGTGTTTTAGAAATGTTTCTTAATTTGGAAGTGTTGAAGATGGATGTTCTCCGTGGGATATAGATTTGCTTTAAGGAGGTTGTGTCCATTTAACGGCGAATCACAGAAAATTAATGAACAGTGTTTAAGCTATTTCATTAGCCAGGTGAATCTGCTAATGGGATCCGCCGCTCTAATCGTGGGCACCGGAAGCTCAACTCGTCTTGGAGAATAAACAGGTTCTTGATTAGCCAGGGCATCAGAGGGTATGAGGAGAAAGCAAGGGAAATGGGGTATGACAGGAAGAATTGGATCAGCCTACGATTGAAAGGCGGGGCGCGCTCGATGAGCCTAATGGCCTCCTCCTGCTGCTATATCCTATGGTCTCAAGAACAGTGAAGTTCGAAGTTGAAAACTGAAGTACGGGGAAAGAATATCACCTTATCCGTCTCTGAGATTCATTTTATTGCGGGCATACTCAGCAAGTCTAGAGAATAGTAACCAAAGCAATATCACTGAAAGAACACTTCGCGAATGCGTTCGACCAGAATGCAGATGGAAACAAACTGAGCAAATGGTAAAATAAATACATAAATAATTCAATCAATTAATCAATCAATCAATCAATCAATCATTAAATGAATAAAGAGATAGATAGCTAGATAGATATATAGATAGATAGATAAGCAATAGATATCGAGAACGTGAGATGAAGGATCCTTGACAGCGAGTCAATAGGCAATGGGAACATTTCAGTGATGGAAAAAGTAAAGTTCAGTAAAGTTACATCTCTGGTTCAAGAGCCTGATGGTTGAGGGGTCGTAACTGTTCCCGAAACTGGTGTTGTGAGTCCTCAGGCTCCTGTACCACCTTCGTCATGGTTGAAGAGAAATATCTGTTTCCGAACCTGCTGGTGGGTCCAGCAGCTGCTGTATTTTCTTCCTGATTTTTGAGGGATAATAACTGGTCTTGAAACTGATGGAGAACGAGCCGAGGATCCTGGACCTTCTACCTGATCGTAGTGGGGTAATAACTGTTGCTGCACCTGGTGGTGTGGGTCCTGAGACTCCTGTACATTCCTCCTCATGGTTGAAGGGTAGCAACTGTTCCTGAAACCGGTGGTGTGGGTCCTGAGGCTCCCGTACCTCTTTTCTGATGGTTGAGGATTAATGCCTGTCGCTGAACCTGGAGGAGTGCGAGCTGACACTCGTGTACCTTCTACCTGGTGGCTGAAAAATAATGACTGTCGCTCAATCTGGTGGTGTGTGTCCGGAGGCTCCTGTAACTCCCTGCCTGATGGTTGAGGGGTAATGACTGTTCCTGAAGCTGATGGTGTGAGTCTAGAGGCTGCTGTAGCTTCTTCCTGATGGTTGAGGAGTGATAACTGTCCCTGAACCTGGTGGTGTGGGTCCTGAGGCTTCTGTACCTCCTTCCTGATGGTTAAGGGGTGATAACTGTCCTTGAACCTGGTGGTGTGGGTCCTGAGGCTCCTGTACCTTCTTCCCGATGGTTGAGGTGTGATAACTGTCCTTGAACCTGGTGGAGTGGGTCCTGTGACTCCTGTAGCTCCTTCCCGATGGCTGAGGAGTAAGCACCGTCCCTGAGCATGGTGATGTGGGTCCTGAGACTCCTGTAGCTCCTTCCCGATGGCTGAGGAGTAAGCACCGTCCCTGAGCATGGTGATGTGGGTCCTGAGACTCCTGTACCTGCTTCCCGATGTCTGAGGAGTAAGCACCGTCCCTGAGCATGGTGATGTGGGTCCTGAGACTCCTGTAGCTCCTTCCCGATGGCTGAGGATTAAGCACCGTCCCTGAGCATGGTGATGTGGGTTCTGAGACTCCTGTACCTGCTTCCCGATGTCTGAGGAGTAAGCACCGTCCCTGAGCATGGTAATGTGGGTCCTGAGACTCCTGTAGCTCCTTCCCGATGGCTGAGGAGTAAGCACCGTCCCTGAGCATGGTGATGTGGGTCCTGAGACTCCTGTAGCTCCTTCCCGATGGCTGAGGAGTAAGCACCGTTCCTGAGCATGGTGATGTGGGTTCTGAGACTCCTGTAGCTCCTTCCCGATGGCTGAGGAGTAAGCACCGTCCCTGAGCATGGTGATGTGGGTCCTGAGACTCCTGTAGCTCCTTCCCGATGGCTGAGGAGTAGGCACCGTTCCTGAGCATGGTGATGTGGGTCCTGAGACTCCTGTAGCCCCTTCCCGATGGCTGAGGAGTAAGCACCGTCCCTGAGCATGGTGATGTGGGTCCTGAGACTCCTGTAGCTCCTTCCCGATGGCTGAGGAGTAAGCACCGTCCCTGAGCATGGTGATGTGGGTTCTGAGACTCCTGTAGCCCCTTCCCGATGGCTGAGGAGTAAGCACCGTCCCTGAGCATGGTGATGTGGGTCCTGAGACTCCTGTAGCTCCTTCCCGATGGCTGAGGAGTAAGCACCGTTCCTGAGCATGGTGATGTGGGTCCTGAGATTTCTGCAGCCCCATCCTGATGTTTGAGGGCTAAAAGCTATTCCTGAGCCTGGTGATGTCGGCCATGAGGTTCCTGGACACCCTTCCTGCTGGTTGAAGGGAATAAAAGTTTTCGAACCTGGTGATGAGGGTCGTGAGGATCCTGTACCTCCTTCCTGCTGGTTGAGGCTTAATAACATTCCGTGAAACGGGTGGAGGGCGAGCCGAGGCTCCTATACATCCTTCCTGATGGTTCAGGGGTAAAACCTGATCCTGCACCTGTTGGTGTGGGTCCACAGGTTCCTGTACCTCCCTACTGATGGTCAAGAGGGAGTAAATGTTCCAGGACCTTGCTGAGAGAGGCCTGACGCTCTTGTATCTCCTTCCTTCTGGTTGAGCGTTAGAAACTGTTGTTGTGGAGTGCCTCAGGGATCTGTTCTGGGACCCATACCCTTCGCGATTGTTATAAATAAACTGAATGAAGAAGTGGAGGGATGTTTTAGTAAGTTTGCTGATGACCAATGTCCTCCACATTATGACACAAAAGTTGGAGGTGTTGTGGAGAGTGTGGATGGCTGTCAGTGGTTACAGCGGGACATTGATAGCATGCAAAACTGGCTAAGAATTGGCAAATGGAGTTCAACCCTGTTAAGTGTGAGGTGGTTCAGTTTGGTAGGTTAAATATATTGGCAGAATATAGTATTAATGGTAAGACTCTTGGCAGTGTGGAGGATCAGAGGGATCTTAGGTTCCGAGTCCATAGGACGCCCAGTACAACTGCGCAGGTTGACAGTGCCGTATGTAGTATTAGACTTCATCAATCGTGGAATTGATTTTAGGAGCCGAGAGGTAATGTTGCAGCTATATAGGACCCTGGTCAGACCCCACTTGGAGTACTGTGCTCAGTTCTGGTCGCCTCACTACAGGAAGGACGTGAAAGCCTTAGAAAGGGTGCAGAGGAGATTTACAAGGCTTTAGCCCGGATTGGGGAGCATGTTTTATGAGAGCAGGGTGAGTGAACTCGGCATTTCCTCCTCGGAGTGACGAAGGATGAGAGGTGACCTGATAGAGGTGTATAAGATGGTGAGAGGCATTGATCGTGCGGATTGTCAGGGCTTTTTCCCAGGGCTGAAATGGTTGCCACAAGAGGACTCAGGTTTAACGTGCTGTGCAGTAGGTACAGAGGAGATGTCAGGGGTAAGTTTGTTGCTCAGAGACTAGTGATTGCGTCGAATGTGCTGCCGGCAAAGGTGTTATAGGCGGACACGATAGTGTCTTTTAAAGGACTTTTGGATAGATACATGGAGCTTAGAAAAATTGCGGCCGATGGGCCTATAACGTGCTGTAGGTTCTTTTTTCTATGTTATCTGTGTTTTTCCATTTCATGAAACTACAACAAGGGGTCAATGCCAAGAGTCTAACCATTATTATTATATTCTGCCATCATATTTTACTGAACTAAATGAACCACTTCACACGTATCTGGCTTGAACTCCATCTGCCGCTTCTCAGCCCAGTTTAGCATCCTATCAATGTCCCGCTGCAACCGATGACAGCCCTCCATGCTATCCACATCACCTCCAACCTTCGTGTCATCAACAAACTTGCTAACCCATCCCTGCACTTTCTCATCCAGGTCATTTTCAATAGTGCAAACAACTTTTCGGCATCTATCTTATCTATCACACTATATTTATTTATCTGTTTCTGTTTATCTGGAGCTTAGAAAAATAGAAGGTTATATGTAAGCTTAGTAGTTTCTGAGGTAGGGACATGTTCGGAACAACATTTAAGCAGAAGGGCTTGTATTTTGCTGTAGGTTTTCTATGTTTCTATGTTTCTAAAGGAAACAGATTTTCTAAAGAATCTGCTTAACAAGATAAAATCCTGTGGCGTTACAGGAAAGGCACTGGCATGGATAGAGGCAGGTGTCAACGAGTAGGAATAAAAGGGGCTTTCACTGGTTGTCTGCCAGTGACTAGTGGTGTTACTAAGGGTTTTGGGACCTCTGCTTTTCACATTATTTGTCAATGATTGAGTGGAATAGATGGCCTTGTGGCAAAATTTGCGGAAGAAACGAAAATAGGCGTAATGGTCAATTCCATTATGAAAATAATAGAACAAATTTCCTATCTAAGAGTCTCTTAAAAGACCCCATTGAATCCACCTCGACCACCATAAATGGAAGTGTATTCTCGCTCTGTGGCAACCCACACTGTGTAAAAAAAAACATTTCTCCGACACCCTCTTTTACCATCATCCAGGCATTTTAAAACTATGACGCAACCCCACGAGAAAAGTATGCTTCTCAGTGACAAACAATGTGAAACAACAGGACGGTGTGGAGGGAGATTCACTCTGTGTCTGACCCCGGGAGTGTGTGATGGGACAGTGTGGAGGGAGATTCACTCTGTGTCTGACCCCGGGAGTGTGTGATGTGACGGTGGGGAGGGAGAGTCAGTCTGTGTCTGATCCCGGGAGTGTGTGATGGGGTGGGGTGCAGGGAGATTCACTCTGTGTCTGACCACGGAAGTGTGTGTTGGGACGGTGGGGAGGGAGATTCACTCTGTGTCTGACCCCGGGAGTGTGTGATAGGACTGTGTGGAGGGAGATTTCCTCTGTGTCTGACCCCGGGAGTGTGTCATTCGACGGTGTGGAGGGAGATTCACTCTGTGTCTGACCCCGGGAGTGTGTGCTGGGACGGTGTAGAGGGAGATTCACTCTGGGTCTGACCCCGGGAGTGTGTGATGTGACGGTGGGGAGGGAGATTCAGTCTGTGTCTGACCCCGGGAGTGTGTGTTGGGACGGTGGGGAGGGAGATTCACTCAGTGTCTGACCCCGGGATTGTGAGATGGTACTGTGTGTGGGGAGATTTCCTCTGTGTCTGACCCCGGGAGTGTGTGATGGGACGGTGTGGAGGGAGATTCACTCTGTGTCTGACCCCGGCAGTGTGTGACGTGTCGGTTTGGAGGGACATTCACTCTGTGTCTGACCCCGGGAGTGTGTGATGGGACGGTGTGGAGGGAGATTCACTCTGTGTCTGACCCCGGCAGTGTGTGACGTGTCGGTTTGGAGGGACATTCACTCTGTGTCTGACCCCGGGAGAATGTGATGGGACGGTGTGGTCGCCAATTTAGAGGAGTAGTGTGGGGAACTTTGGAGAGATACAGAAGGGTTTCGCTGTGTCGCTTCCTGCATTAGAGGGAAAAATCTAACAGCTCAGGTCGGAAGTTTTTGGTTTCTTTTCTCTGGAGCGGAGGAGTCTGATGGAACCACTGACAGTTCATTTCTCAACAGATTGACGCCCTGCACTGTAACTCTGAAACACTCCTCCCCGTATGCATAATACCCTCCCTCTCCAGAATGATTAGCGACTCCGTCAGACACATCTTCTCCTAGAATACTCCCCCTCGCCGTCACACAGTCTCCAGTACACCACTCTCGTCTCCGTCATTTATCCCTCTCTTACAAGCTGCACCGTCTCCGTGAGCCGCTCCCTCTCCTGCACGTTTCGTCGTCTCCATCATCACTATTCCCCTGCCCGTCTCCGTGAAACAGTCAGTCTGTTAATCGTTCCCCATCTACGTCACCCCCCCGCCGCTCCCTACTGTCCCCCCCACTCTGTGTCACGGGCAATGGTGTGGTCTATGAGGTAGAGATGACGTCTGGCGTTACTCCTCCCCTCTTCCACTGGATATCTACCATTAGGATCTGAGCCTCTGCACAACTCTGTGTGCACAAGGCGGTCATGTGGTTCCACACAACTTGCACCAGTGCCTGCAATCTCACCACCCTTTCCCTGGCCTCCTCTCTCCTCCCCTTCCTTCCTCTTCCCGCAGTACACCATCTGGTTACACGCACACACACACACACACCATCTCCGAGAGACACACACGACTCTAGACTACTGGAACGCCGAAATGCATGGTATTTTTGAGTGGGGAGAACGGAGGGGGGAGCGGGATGCACAATTTTTATAACTCTAGTAGAATGTGCCGCGATGTGCAGGAGCTATTCACATGACTGAGCCCGGGAGTGTGATCGGATAATGTTTAGGGGGCTTCGCTGGTTGCCTGACCCTGGAAGTGTGTGATGGGAAGGTGTGGAGGGAGCTTCACTCTGTGTCTGACCGCGAGTGTATGTGATGGGAAGGTGTGGAGGGAGCTTCACTCTGTGTCTGACCGCGAGTGTATGTGATGGGACGGTATGGAGGGAGCTACAGTCTGTGTCTGATCCCGGGAATGTTTGGTGGATCGTTCCAGAGGGAGCGTCACGCAGTATTTGTTTCCAGGCGTGTGTGTCGCGACTGTCTGGTGAGTCACTCGCTCTGACTCTGACTCATTTTCGTAGGTCAAAGAAATTTGGCGTTCAAACAGACTCCAATCTGAGTTGGAGAGCAAGAAAATGGTAACTCACACGTTCTGCTGCAAAGGCAGCAAACAGAAAACCCTTTCTGTGGCCTCCGCTCTCCTCCCCTTCCTCCCTCTGCCCTCAGCACAACCTTCCGTCTCTATGATTCTTAAGTGGTTGAGAGAGCAGCACGATGTCCAGGTCCATATATGTACAAATGAAATCGGTATATATGGGAAGGTGGTTCTGCAAAGTGAGGTCAGGGATTTAGCTATTAAATTAAAGGACAGGACCACTACCCGTCCCAGGGAGGCGAGACATAGGAACCATACGCGTGGCTCAAGAGCTGGTATAGTAGGGATGGATTCAAAAATTGGCATCATTGTGTGTTTTTTCCAAGGAAGGTGCGATGTGTACAGGAGAGATGGAAGACGGTTTACACTGAAACTGGAGGGGAACTGATACTCCAGCAGGAAGGTTTGCCAGAACAATGCATGAAGCTTTTGGGGAGAGTTGTTAAACTCGAGTAGCAGGGGGATGGGATTCAGAGATCCAGCGCAGATAGCAGAGTCGTTATGGGTCCTGATGTTGTAAAGAACTCAGAGAAAGGCTCGAATCAAAAGGTTGAGCATGTTGCGACCACTGTCCTGAGCCGCGTGTATGTGAATGCAGGAAGCTTTAAAGAAAGGCCGTTGTGAACAATACATTATGATATTGTAGACATTTCAGAATTGCTTGTGGGAGGAGCAAGCATGACTGCACGAGATTTCGGGTTTCCCTATGTTTAGACTTGAAAAAGTGGGAGGAGTCACTTTGATTTTTTTCTTCTTCTTGGAGTTAGGAGAGGCGGGACTGCGCAGGCGTGAGACGTCGGGCAGTGAAGCGGGGAAGATTTAAAAAAGGACACAGCCTTCGACAGTGGGCAGCGTCGTTTGCGGGCCGTGGAGTGAGCTGGGTGTAGAGAGAAGGCTTCAGGGTTTGACTCAACGGGCTTAGGCGGAAACGGGCGAGGCAAGGTAGGTTTAGGTTTCAGTTTTTCCTGTTATTTGAGGAAAGGGGAAGTATGAGTGTGAGGGCAGCTTGTTGTTCTCGTGTCGGATGTGGGAGTTCCTGGAGTCTCTCAGCCTCCCGGACGTCCACATCTGCGCCAGGTGCGCCGAGATGCAGCTCATCGGGACCGTGTTGGCGGTTGATAGAGAGGAGGTACAGGCAGATGGTCACTCCGGGACCACGGGAGGTAGACAGCTGGGTCATGGTTAGGTGGGGAAAGGGGAAGAATCAGGTTCTAAAGCGTCCACCAGCGGCTGTACCCTTTGACATAAGTACTCCTGTTGGAGGGGAGGGAACATTCTAAATGGGGGAAACAACAGTGTCCGTGTCTCCTGCACAGAATCCGGCCCTGTAGCTCAGAAGGCTAGGGAAAGGTAGAGGAAGTCAGTAGTAATAGGGGACTCGATAATCAGGGGGTCAGACAGGCGATTCGGTGGACGCAGTCAGGAGACCCGGATGGTAGTTTGCCTCCCTGGTGCCAGGGTCCGGGATGTTTCTGATCGCGTCCAAGATATCCTGAAGTGGAAGGGTGAGGATCTAGAGGTCCTGGTACACACAGGTACCAACGACATAGGTAGGAAAAAGGAAGAGGTACTGAAAGGAGAATATAGGGAGTTTGGAAGACAGTTGAGAAGAAGGATCACAAAGTTAGTTATCTCGGGATTACTGTCTGTGCCACGCGACAGTGAGAGTAAGAATGGAATGAGGAGGAGGATAAATGTGTTCCTGAGGGATTGGAGTAGGGGGAAAGGATTCAAGTTTCTAGATCATTGGGACTTTTTGGGGGCAGGTGTGACAGGCACAAAAAGGACGGGTTACTCTTGAATCTTAGCGGGACCAATATACTGGCGGGGAGATTTGTTAAGGCTACTAGGGAGACGAGAATGGTTGGAGGGTTGGAATAAATTTGAAGAGACTAAGAGAGAGAGGAGATTAGTCCACAACCTGAGAAAGCTAGTAGACAGTGTGTGAGGGAAGATAGGCAGGTTATGGGGAATGTGTGAGCTCAGACCGATGATGTAGGGGAGAAGGAAGAAAAAGATAATAAAGTTGTTTGCACCGTTAGGGATAAACAGAGAGGAAGAGGTGGGGACTTTCTTAAATGCATTTATTTTAATGCTAGGAACATTGTAAGAATGGTGGATGAGCTTAGAGCATGGATTGATACCTGGAAATATAATGCTGTAGCTATTAGTGAAACATCTTTTCAGGAGGGGTGTGATTGACAAGCAAATAATCATAGATTTCGTTGCTTCAGGTGTGATAGAACCGGGGGGGTGGGCAAGAGGGGGAGGTGTAGAATGGCTTGTCGGAGAAAATATTAGGGCGGTGCTTTGGCAGGATAGATTAGAGAGCTCGTCTCGGGAGGCTATTTCGGTGGAGTTGAGGAATGGGAAAGGTGTAGTAACACTTATAGGGGTGTATTATAGACCTCCTAATGGGGAGCGGGAATTAGAGGAGCAAATTTGTAAGGAGATAGCAGATATTTGTAGTAAGCACAAGGTTGTGATTGTGGGAGATTTTAATTTTCCACACATAGACTGGGAAGCCCATTCTGTAAAAGGGCTGGGTGGTTTGTAGTTTGTAAGATGTATGCAGGATAGTTTTTTGTCGGAATACATAGAGGTACGACTAGAGAAGGGGAAATGTTGGATTTCATGTTAGGGAATAGGATAGGTCAGGTGATGGAGATATGTGTTGGTGAGCACTTCGGGACCATTGGTCACAATATCATTAGTTTCAATATAATTATAGAGAATGATAGGACTGGACCCAGGGTTGAGATTTCTGATTGGAGGAAGTCTTTCAGGATATGCGAAAGGATTTAGAAGGGGTGGATTGGGACAATTTGTTTTATGGGGTAATAGAGAAATGGAGGTCATTTAAAGGTGAGATTTTGACGGTATAGAATCTTTATGTTCCTGTTTGGCTGAAAGGAAAGGTTAAACGTTTGAGAGATTCATGGTTTTCAAGGGATATTGGAAACTTGGTTCAGGAAAAGAGAGAGATCTACAATAATTATAGGCAGCATGGAGTAAATGAGCTGCTCGAGGAATATAAAGAATATAGAAAGACTCTTAACGAAGAAATTCGAAAAGCTAAACTAAGATACGAGGTTGCTTTGGCAAGTAAGGTGAAAATAAATCCAAAGGGTTTCTACAGTTATATTAATAGCAAAAGGATAGTGAGGGATAAAATTGGTCCCTTTGAGAATCATAGTGGACAGCTATGTGTGAAGTCAAAAGAGATGGGAGAGATTTCGAACAACTTCTTTTCATCGGTATTCACTAAGCAGAGGGATATTGAATTCTGTAAGTTATGTGAAACAGGTAGAGTAGTTATGGAAACTATGATAATTAAAGAAGCGGAAGTACTTGAATTTTTAACGAATATAGAAGTGGAAACATCACGGGTCCTGACAGGATATTTACTCGGACCTTGAGGGAAGTTAGTGTAGAGATAGCAGGGGTTCTGACAGAAGTATTTCAAATGTCATTAGAAACGGGGATGGTGCCGGAGGATTGGCGGATTGTTCATGTGGTTCCATTGTTTAAAAAGGGTTCTAAGAGTAAACCTGGCAATTATCTGCCTGTTTGTTTGACGTCAGTTGTGGGTAAATTATTGAAAGTATTCTCAGAGATGGTATATATAATTTTCTGTTTAGACTGTGTCTGATTAAGAGCAGTCACCATGGATTTGCGCGTGGAAGGTCATGATTAACAAATCTTATTAATTTTTTTTAAAGAGGTTACTAGGAAAGCTGACGAGGGTAAAGCAATGGATGTTGTTTATATTGTCTTCAATAAGGCCTTTGACAAGGATCCACATGCAAGGTTAGTGTGGAAGCTTCAATCGTTAGGTATTAATATTGAAGTTGTAAAAAGGATTCAACGGTGGCTGGATGGGAGATGCCAGAAAATAGTGGTGGATAACTGTTTGTCAGGTTGGAGGCCGATGACTAGTGGTGTGCCTCAGGGATCTGTACTGGGTCCAATGTTGTTTGTCATATACATTAATGATCTGGATGATGGTTTGTTAAATTGGGTTAGAAAGTATGCAGATGATACTAAGATAGGTGACGCTGTATATAATGAAGTAGGTTTTCAAAGAGATTTAGGCCAGTTAGAAGAGGTGACTGAAAGATGGCAGATAGAATTTAAAACTGATAGGTGTGAGGTCCAACATTTTGATGGGACTAATGAAAATAGGACATACATGGAAAATGGTAGGGCATTGAGAAATGAAGTAAAACAGAGTGATCCAGGAATAATGGTGCATAGTTCCCTGAAGGTGGAATCTCATGTGGATAGTGTGATGAAGAAAGCTTTTGGCATGCTGGCCTTTATAAATAAGAGCATTGAGTTGGGATGAAATGTTAAAATTGTACAAAGCACTGGTGAGGCCAAATTTAGAGCATTGAGTACAGGTCTGGTCACGGAAATATAGGAATGATGTCAGCAAATTAGAGAGAGTACAGCGGAGATTTTCTATAATGTTACCTGGGTTTTAGTACCTAAGTTACAGAGAAATGTTGAACAAGTTAGGTCTTTATTCTCAAGAGATTGAGGGGGGACTTGAGAGATACTTAAAATTATGAGGGTGATAGATAGAGATGTCGTGGACAGGCTTTTTCCATTGAGAGTAGGGAGGATTCATACAAGAGGACATGAATTGAGAGTTACGGGGCAAAAGTTCATGGGTAACACGAGGGGGATCTTCTTTACTCAGAGAGTGGTAGCTGTGTGGAACGAGCTTCCAGTAGAAGCGGTAGAGGCAGGTTCGATTTTGTCATTAAAAAATGGATAAGAATATGGGCAGGAAAGGAATGGGTGGTTGTGGGCTGAGTGCAGGTTGGTGGGACTAGGTGAGCGTAAGCGTTCGGCACGGACAATAAGGGCCGATATGGCCTGTTTCCGTGCTGTAATTGTTATATGGATATATATACATATGGTTCTCTGTTATAAGGAATTAATGGAGGAAGGTTGATATTGCTTTACCGAGAAATTGTCAACGCAGTGTACAGTCAGAACAGACAAGTCAAATTGTCTAAATGAGGCTTTATGGTTGGACATGTGGAATAAAAATGTCTGGCCATATTCATGGGGCTTCATTATCGACCAGGTAACAGTCCGCTGGATTCGGATAAATAAAAATGTAGAGAGATGGCAGACGGTTGCAGGAAACATAAGATCGTGATAATCAGTACGTTGAAGTCCCAACGAAAGAGAGAGAGCAATACTTGATCTCCTACTACGGAATGAGACAAGTCAGGTCTCAGAGGTTAGTGCAGGGACACACTTTGTATCTAGTGATTTATAATCCCATTAGTTTCAGGGTAGATATGAAAAGGATAGGACCGGTTCCCGGGTTTCGGTTGTAAACTATCGACAGGCCAATATTGCTGGGAATAGAAAGGATTTGGTGCATGTGGATTTGGACAAGTTGTGTTCTGGCAATGGTGTATTTGGTAATTTGGAGCCCAAGACCTGTTTATACTCAGTGTAGAAGGGAACGGATTATGATGAGGATAGTGGGAAGTGTTGAAGGAGAGAGGGACTTTGGTGTACAAGCGGGGGCGCGGGTACACACACTGTGAATAGGACAGGGCGCCACCGCCCTCAACGGGGCACAGAAACTGCCTTACGGTGACACTAACACACTCCTCGCTGTGCTCGACACTTTCTTCATCGTGACAATGATACACGGACACGTCCTGCAACGTAATACTTACACACTCCTCCCCACCTCCATTATCAACTTCCCCTCAAAAACACCTCCGATCTCCGTCACACAGGTCCTCCTCTGTGCACTTCCATGTCTCCATAACGCCCTAAATCCACTGCGCTCCTCCGCGTCTCCGTGACCAACTCCATCCCCTAGATACCTCCACATCTTACAGTTCACACCTGTCCGCTTCCACAGGTTATCAGTGTCTCGGTTCTGAGTCAGTTCCATGTCTCCATCACGCCCTAACTCCACTGCGCTCCTCCACGTCTTCGTGACCAACTCCATCCCCTAGATACCTCCGCATCTTAGAGTTCACACCTGTCCCCTTCCACAGTTTATCACTCTCGGTTCTGAGTCGGTTCTGTGGCTCTATTGATCCCAGGGAAGGGAGCTTCACAAATGATCTGAATCTAAAAGCGTGATATGAGACGGTGAGGATGGAGCTTCCCTTTATGGCTGAACCCTGACAATGCGTGACGCGACTGTGTGGAGGGAGTTTCACTCGATGTCTAACTCCCGTTATGTGCGATGAAACAGTGTGTTGGCAGCTTCATTTCTTCTCTGACTCCGGGAGTGTGCTTTGGGAAGGGGAAGAGTGGGCTTCTCTCTGTGTCTGACCCCGAGAGTGAGTGATAGGACAATATAGAAGGATCTGCACTCCATTCCTGATCACGGAATTCTGTGGTGGATCGTTGTGGAGGGATCCTCTCTCGGTGTCTGACTCCGGGAGGGTAGACAGGATTGTATGGAGTTACCTTCTATATTTGAGTCAGTCAGACACATGGTTTTGGCGTCTCCAAGCAGTGATCAGGAGCCAGGTAAATGCCACTCACACGGGTAGACGAGTGCACATTAAAAAAAAAACAGCGATTCGCTGTAAGAGCAGTGAGGAAAGTCTCACCGGTCAGATCTCTGGCGCTGAGCATGGTTCTGTGAGTCAGAATGGAAGCCGGGTGTGGAGGATGAGCCGATCCGTAGTGAAAGTGGCTCCGGATATTTGTTTCTTTAGATTCTTTCCAAAGAAGGTGAAACTGGTACAGAAGAGACGGGTTCAATCCAATGGAAGTTACATTGCAATTCAAAAATGCATGAATGCCCATGAATCCAGACAAACGAGTCTGCGTTACTGAAGGACAAAGGTGCCAAACACAAAACCAGGGGTCGCACACGGCACAAAGCACGGTTAACATGTAGAAGATCGAAAGACAGCAAGTGGATGTAGAATATAAGGAAAATACATTCATGCGATAAGTATGTATTTCATATGTTATTTCATATATATCTCAGGCTGAGGGGAGAGTTGATACAGGTCTCTATCATGACGAGAGACAGAGATAGACCAGGCAACTGGGGCATTTCTCCCCCAGAGAGAAATCTCTAATATCACGGAGTGGAAGGGGAGAGTGAGTATCTTTTCAGAAGAGGTGCAGAGCAAGGTTTTGTTTACACAGCGAGCGTCAGTGACTGGAATGTGCTTCCAGGTGTGATGGTAGAGGCAAATAGATAAATGCGTTTAATTGGTTCATTGACAAACACGTGGATGTGCAGGTATTGGAGGGAGAATAGCATTGTGTGGGCAAGAACAATTTAGGTATGAAGTATAATTGATATAGCAAATATTTCGGGCCGAATGGTCTGTTCTGTTCTGTGATTTACGCTCACTACTCTGCATGAGCAAAGAGAGTGAATTGAACTCAGAGGGTGGGAGGAGCAGGGGAGGGGTAGATCAAGGAATATGACGATGGATTGACAAAGACAAGGAACGATTTTTCCACAGACGACATGGGCAGTGAGCGACCCACAAGGAGAGACCGATCAGACCCAAGCATATGGCTGATCTGCGTCTTAACAGCGACCCTGTTTATCACGGGCATCTGCTGGAGGATTCACGGTGAGTTTCACTCCGGTCGCAACGACCAAACCGCAGAGAATAAAAATGGCCACTGTAACAACGACACATTCCCAACATTTCCCGGAAGCACCTTTCACGGGGATATCAACACACACCTCACTGTGGTACTGACGGGTATCTCAGAATGACCACGACTCAGCCCTCACCGTGACACCGACACAACCCCCACCAACACATCCCTCAACGTCATACCGACATATCCCTCAACCTGATGCCAACACACAACCGAACGTAATAACGATTCAACGTAACGCTGACACGCCTCTCGACGTGGTGCCGAAGCGTCCCTCACTGTGACGCAGACACGCTCATCACTTTGAAACCGACTCATCTCTTCTCATGACAGCAATAGCCACTCCACCGAAACAGCGATATAACCCTCACCATCACAAAGACACATCACTCACCGTGACATTGACATTTTTCCTAATGTAACACCGATTCAGCAAACACTATGACACAGTCGCGTCTCTCACAGCAGCATCGTGAAACCTCGCACGGTTACCTCGACATATCTCTCACCGTGACATAGAGATACATCACGATGTGACCCGTTACACCTCTCACATGGACCCAGAAACACCTATCACAAGGTAATGTGACGCTGACTCACGTGTCACTGCAAACGCTAAACATCCTTCACCATCTCTCTCAGTATCACAGATTCGTCAGTCAGTGATCACCTCCGACCGAAACTGCAATGAGTTAAACTCAACTCTTCAATTCAAGATATCGGAGAATTCCCACCTGGATCTCTCCCGGAGAACCTGTCTCAAGAATCTCTCTGCGCTCAACTCTAATCTATCCGATCTTAAACGAATGAACAGCGATCTCCGTCACCAGTTCAGGGAGATGGAAACGAAGTATAGATCTGTCAACGAAACCAAGGCTCAAATCTGTGAATTGTTGACCAGCAGAAGAGGTGAGGCATCATCCCCCTCTTTCACCCGCTCCTCATCACAGGGCAGTCATGGAGAGAGGAAGCGTCACTCTGTGCTTGACATCGGGAGTGTGTGAAAAGATGGTATGGAGGTAGATTCACTCTGTGTTTGACCCGGTGAGTGTGTGATGGGGCAGCATGTTGGTAGTTTCACACTATCGCTGGATCCAGTACAGTGTGATGGGACGTGTGGAGGTGGAGCATTTTTCCTAATGTCACACCAATTCACCAAACTCTTTGACACCGACGATTCTCTCACTGTAACACCGTCAAACCTCACACTGTGACCCCGACATATCTCTCACCGTGACATAGAGATACACGGCGATGTGACCCGTACACCTCCCACATGGACCAAGAAACACCTATCACAATGACAGCTACACGTCTCTCTCTGAAGCACCGATTCGCTGTGACAGGGAATCAACTATCACCGCGATAGTGACGCAACCCCCATAGTGAGACCAACAGAAAACTCGCTGGTAACCTAATATATTGTCCCAGACACGTAGCTCACGGTGGTGCCGACGCCCCTCACTGTGCCACCGCACCCTTCACCGTGACACTGGCACACCACTCTCCGTGACCCGCTCAACAGCTTGACGCTGACGCTGACGCACTATAAAGGCCAAACATCCTTCACCATCTCTGATCACCTCTGACCGAAACTAGAAACTCCTTTGGGAAGAAAATCAGGAGATGAACAGGAACAAACACCAACGTCGACTGTCAGTCCATGAGTTGATCTCAACTTTAAATTAACTTTGAGGCAATTGCCCACACCTCACCCTGACATAGGCAAAACCCTTACCGTGATACCGACTCATAAATTCCCAATGACACTGCTTTAGTCCTCTCCATCACACGGACACACACCTCAACGTGACAATCGGACGCACACTGTGGTCATGACATGCCTCTCACGGTGACACAGACACACTCCTCTCAATGAGACCAGCACCCACACATTACACCGATACTCAACACACCGTGACACTGCCAGACCCCTCACTCTAACATTTCCCTCACTCTGACGTTTTCCTCGCCTTATCATCGACATACACTTCATTGTGACCCGGTACACCTCTCGCATGGACACAGAAACTCCTATCACAGTGACACAGACACGTCCCTCACAGCAACTCGGACATGCTCCGCGCCGAGACAGGGAATCGATTATCACCAAGATACTGACACAGACCCACTGTAACAACAAAACAACCTTCACCAGGACAGTGATTACCCCTCAGATGGCGCCGACGCCTCTCACTTTGCCACCAGCACATCCTTCACTGTGACACCCTTCCCCGTGACACTGACACCACACTCTCTGTGACCCGTTCCGCAGTGTGACGCTGAGTACCGTATCACTCTAAACTCTAAACATTCTTCACCATCTCTCTCAGTATCACAGATTCGTCAGTCAGAGATCACCACCGACCGAAACTGCAATGAGTTAAACTCAACTCTTCAATCCAAGATATCGGAAATTTCCCACCTGGATCTCTCCCAGACAATCTGTCTCAAGAATCTTTCTGCGCTCAACTCTAATCTGTCCGATCTTAAACGAATGCACAACGATCTCCGTCACCGGTTCACTGAGATGGAAACGAAGTACAGATCTGTCAACGAAACCAAGGCTCAAATCTGTGAATTGTTGACCAGCAGAAGAGGTGAGGCATCATCCCCCTCTTTCACCCGCTCCTCATCACAGGGCAGGCATGGAGAGAGGAAACGTCACTCTGTCCTTGACATCGGGAGTGTGTGAAAGATAGTATGGAAGGTTATTCACTCTGTGTTTGACCCGGTGAGTGCGTGATGGGGCTAGGTGGAGGAAGCTTCACTCTGTCACTGAATCCACGAGAGTGTGATGGCACGCTCTGGAGGTGGATCCACTCTGTGTCTGACCACGGGAATGTGAGACGTAACATTACAGCTTTACGCTATGTCTCACACTGGGAGTGTCTGATGGGAAAGTATGAATCCATCTTCACTCTGTGTCTGACAGCGGGATTGTGTGATGGGACACTGCCCAGAGAGATTCACCCCATGTCTGACCCCTGAAGTGTGTTATGGCAACGTGGAGAGAGAGCTTCACTCTGAATCTGGGAGTGCGTGACGAAACAGTGCAGAGGGGGCTTCACTCTGTGTCTGAATCCGAGAGTGAGTAATGGGACGATGTAAAGGGAACTTCACTGTGTGTGTTACCCAGGGAGTGTGTGAGGAGCGATGCGGAGGGAGATTCACTCCGGGAGTGTGTGATGGGACAGTGGGGACGGGAGCTTCACCCCACTTCTGACACCTGAAGCGTATAAAATGGGTATGCAGGGAGCTTCTCTCCACGTCAGACGCCTGAAGTGTGTGATGGGCCCGTGGAGAGAGAAATTCAGTCTGCGTCTGACGGTGGTAATGTGTGATCAGAAGGTGTGTTGGGAGCTTAAATCTGTGTCTGATGGGACACTGTGTTTGACACAGTTACCTGTGATGAGAAGCTACTGCGGGATGGGAGGGTGGGTAAATGCCTTTGGTGGGGGCGGGGGGCGTTATGTGTTTGTCTGACACCGGGAACGGTGACGCGTGCCTGGATGGTGTTCCGCTCTGTGTCAGATAACTCCGTGAGAGGACGGTGCGGAGGGAACGTCGCTCGTTTTCTAACCCTTGTGTTGTGTGATGTCACCGGCTAGAAGGAGCATCATACTGTGCCTGACAACGGGAGTGTGCTGCGGGATGAAACAGAGAGTGATTCATTTTCGATCTGATCACGGACGAGTGTATTGGGGTAGGGTGGAGGGAGTTCCATTCTGTGTTTGTCCGCAGGGCCCTGTGATGGGAAAGTGTGCAATGAACTTCACTTCATGTTTGACCCAAGGAGTGTGCGATAAAGTGGGTTAGGGTTAGTGTCGTGTGTGATGGGATAGTGTGGAAGGATCATCACTTTGTGTTTGACACCGGGAGAGTATGACGGGGCGTGAGACAAGAGCTTCATTCTTCGTCCGTCCCCGAGAGTGTGTGATGGAACATTCTGGGTTGAGTCTGACCCGTTAGGAAGTGTGTGATTGAATGGACTGCATGAACTGTCACTCTATAAATGACACAGCAATCCGGTGATGGGACGGTGCCGAGGTAGTCTCATTACATGTCTGATCTCGGGAATGTGTGATGGTGCGGTGTGAAGAGAGATTCACTCTGTGTCTGATCCCACGAGAGTGTGATGAGAAGGTGCGGACTGTGCATACTGTTTTTGAACCTGCGCGTGTGTCCTGAGAGGGTGAGAAAGACCTTTACTCCATGTCTTTCTCCGGGTGTCAGTAATCGGACGGTGATGAAGGAGCTACACTGTGTCTGATCGCTCGAGTGTGCGGTTTAACACTGTGGCAGTAGCTTAACTCGGTGTCCCACTCGGACAGTGTGTGATGGGACGGTGTGAAGGGAGATTCACTATGTGTCTCACTCCGACAGTGTGTGATGGGACGGTGTGGAGGGATATTCACTCTGTGTCTCACTCCGACAGTGTGTGATGGGACGGTGCGGAGGGAGTTTCACTCTGTATCTGACCCCGGGTGTCTGTGATGGGACGGTGTGGAGGGATATTCACTCTGTGTCTCACTCCGACAGTGTGTGATGGGACGGTGCGGAGGGAGTTCCACTCTGTATCTGACCCCGGGTGTCTGTGATGGGAAGGAGTGAAAGCAGCGACACCAACTGCCTCAATCCGGGATCGGTCGTTGAGGAGGGAAGTTGACTTTTTCTGATCCCAGTCGGTGCAATGGGAGTTATGGAGGGAAATACAGTTTGTTTATTTTTTGTTACTGATTTGCAGAGCAGACATGTCCTCCGAACTGGATCGAAAACGAGAATCGGTGTTATTTCGTATCTTCCTTGGAGAAGCCTTATGATGGAGCGAGGGAACATTGTTCGAACCTTGATGCAAGGTTCCTCGAAATAAATTCACGCGAAGAAGAGGTAAGTGTGTCCCGAGGTCTAACACAGATCGAATAATTCCACACCGTCCCATCACACACTCCCGGGGTCAGACGGAGAGTGAATCTCCCTACACACCGTCTCATCACACACTCCCGGGGTCAGACACAGAGTGAATCTCCCTCCACACCATCCCATCACACACTCCCGGGGTCAGACACAAAGTGAATATCTCTCCACACCGTCCAATCACACACTCCCGGGGTCAGACACAAAGTGAATATCTCTCCACACCGTCCCATCACACACTCCCGGGGTCAGACACAGAGTGAATCTCCTTACACACCGTCCCATCACACACTCCCGGGTTCAGACAGAGAGTGAATCTCCCTCCGCACCGTCCCATCACACACTCCCGGGGTCAGACACAGGGTGAATCTCCCTCCACACCGTCCCATCACACACTCCCGGGGTTAGACACAGAGTGAATCTCCCTCCACACCGTCCCATCACACTTTCGCGGGGTCAGACACAGAGTGAATCTCCCTCCGCACCGTCCCATCACACACTCCCGGGGTCAGGCACAGAGTAAATCTCCCTCCACATCGTCCTATCACACATTCCCGGGGTCAGACACAGAGTGAATCTCCCTCCACACCGTCACATCACACACTCCCGGGGTCAGACACAGAGTGAATCTCCCAACACACCGTCCCATCACACACTGGGTGATTTCATCTGTGTCCCATCTCTTCACGTTTCCCGTGGTCAGACTTGGAGAGAGGCTAACTATAATCCTCACGTACGATCTGTATAAGTTTGGCGCGGCGCGGCCAAACTGAGAAACCTTCTTTTGTGCGGATGTGTTGCCCGGTTACAAATCAATCCCATTTGCACTTGAACTATTGGGTTTATGATTCTTCATTTGACTACAGGGTCAGTACAGAAAACAAAGGGAAATTGGATCCATTTTAACAAAACAGTCTAATGCTCTCCTTGGAGCTCACTGTTTTCCCATCCGTCCGTTCTCCATCGATTTCCCCCGGGCGTGGTCGACTCCCGACCCCATTCCAAGTCTGCTCAGGCCTGCAGTCTACGATTACCGCGTTCTGGCATCTTCTCTCTCCATCTTCTGCCGAACAAAAGCCCGCGAGTCCCTCGCTCTCGGGCTCACAGGAAAGAAAACCCCTTCCATCATGGGACGCCACACATTCCAAAGCCCCGGTTATCTCACGTCATAACACAAACACACTGCTGCTACAGAGAAACCATTACATTAGCAGTGAAACATTTCCCAGGGCGTTGCATGCACATTAATCGAAGGGATTTATTTTCACAGGATTTTGTTTCCATCTCTATCGTCACTCTATTCGGAACTTACTGGATTGGAAAATGCGGAGACGGGTGAGCTTTGGATGGTTATATTTCCATGGTGTGGGACTGACACGAGGCCGTGGGTAGAGAGTAGGGGTGTGGCTTACGTTTGGAGACTGACAGACGGCCGTGGGCAGAGAGTGTGACAGTGGGATTAGCGTGTTGATTGATGCAGGGTTTTCGGGAGAGTATGGGGTAGTGGGATTGATTTAGGAGCTGACCCGCGGTATCAATGGATTAGTTCAGAGGCTGACTAGGGGCTGTGGGTAGATCGCGGTATCATGAGATTAGTTCAGAGGCTGACTAGGGACAGTGGGGAGAGCGCGGTATCATGAGATTAGTTTACAGGCTGCCTAGGGGCTGTGGGGAGAGCGCGGTATCATGGGATTAGTTTAGAGGCTGACTAGGGGCTGTGGGGAGAGCGCGGTATCATGAGATTAGTTCAGAGGCTGACTAGGGGCTATGGGGAGAGCACGGTATCATGGGAGTAGTTTAGAGGCTTACAAGGGGCTGTGGGGAGAGCGCGGTATCATGAGATTAGCTTAGAGGCTGACTAGGGGCTGTGGGGAGAGCGCGGTATCATGGGATTAGTTCAGAGGCTGACTCGGGGCTGTGGGGAGAGCGCGGTATCATGAGATTCGTTCAGAGGCTGACTAGGGGCTGTGGGGAGAGCGCGGTATCATGGGATTAGTTCAGAGGCTGACTAGGGGCTGTGGGGAGAGCGTGGTGTCATGAGATTAGTTCAGAGGTTGACTAGGCGCTGGGGAGAGCGCGGTATCATGGGATTAGTTCAGAGGTTGACTAGGCGCTCTGGGGAGAGCGAGGTGTCATGAGATTAGTTTAGAGGCTGACTAGGGGCTGTGGGGAGATCGCGGTGTCATGAGATTAGTTCAGAGGCTGACTAGGGGCTGTGGGGAGAGCGCGGTATCATGAGATTAGTTTAGAGGCTGACTAGGGGCTGTGGGGAGATCGCGGTATCATGGGATTAGTTCGGAGGCCGATTAGGGGCTGTGGGGAGAGCGCGGTATCATGATATTAGTTTAGAGGCTGACTGGGGCTGTGGGGAGAGCGCGGTATCATGAGATTAGTTCAGAGGCTGACTTGGTCTGTGGGGAGAGCGCGGTATCATGGGATTAGTTCAGAGGCTGACTAGGGGCTGTGGGGAGAGCGCGGTATCATGGGATTAGTTCGGAGGCCGACTAGGGGCTGTGGGGAGAGCGCGGTATCATGAGATTAGTTTAGAGGCTGACTGGGGCTGTGGGGAGAGCGCGGTATCATGAGATTAGTTTAGAGGCTGACTAGGGGCTGTGGGTAGAGCGCGGTATCATGAGATTAGTTCAGTGGCAGACTGGGGCTGTGGGGAGAACGCGGTATCATGAGATTAGTTTAGAGGCTGACTAGGGGCTGTGGGGAGAGCGCGGTATCATGAGATTAGTTTACAGGCTGACTAGGGGCTGTGGGGAGAGCGCGGTATCATGAGATTAGTTTAGAGGCTGACTAGGGGCTGTGGGTAGAGCGCGGTATCATGAGATTAGTTCAGTGGCAGACTGGGGCTGTGGGGAGAACGCGGTATCATGAGATTAGTTTAGAGGCTGACTAGGGGCTGTGGGGAGAGCGCGGTATCATGAGATTAGTTTACAGGCTGACTAGGGGCTGTGGGGAGAGCGCGGTATCATGAGATTAGTTTAGAGGCTGACTAGGGGCTGTGGGGAGAGCGCGGTATCATGAGATTAGTTCAGAGGCTGACTGGGGCTGTGGGGAGAGCGCGGTATCATGAGATTAGTTTAGAGGCTGACTAGGGGCTGTGGGGTGAGCGCGGTATCATGGGATTAGTTCAGAGGCTGACTAGGGGCTGTGGGGAGAGCGCGGTATCATGGGATTAGTTTAGAGGCTGACTAGGGGCTGTGGGGAGAGCGCGGTATCATGGGATTAGTTCAGAGGCTGACTAGGGGCTGTGGGGAGAGCGCGGTATCATGAGATTAGTTTAGAGGCTGACTAGGGGCTGTGGGGAGAGCGCGGTATCATGGGATTAGTTCAGAGGCTGACTAGGGGCTGTGGGGAGAGCGCGGTATCATGGGATTAGTTCAGAGGCTGACTAGGGGCTGTGGGGAGAGCGCGGTATCATGAGATTAGTTTAGAGGCTGACTAGGGGCTGTGGGGAGAGCGCGGTATCATGAGATTAGTTCAGAGGCTGACTGGGGCTGTGGGGAGAGCGCGGTATCATGAGATTAGTTTAGAGGCTGACTAGGGGCTGTGGGGTGAGCGCGGTATCATGGGATTAGTTCAGAGGCTGACTAGGGGCTGTGGGGAGAGCGCGGTATCATGGGATTAGTTCAGAGGCTGACTGGGGCTGTGGGGAGAGCGCGGTATCATGAGATTAGTTCAGAGGCTGACTGGGGCTGTGGGGAGAACACGGTATCATGAGATTAGTTCAGAGGCTGACTGGGTCTGTGGGGAGAGCGCGGTATCATGAGATTAGTTCAGAGGCTGACAAAAGACTGTGGGAAGAGCGCAGATTAGTGGGATTTGTTTGGCGACGGTCTCCGGTTGTTTGCTGGATCTGTTTTGCCTCTGTTGAAATTGTCTATCTCTCTTTAATAGGAATGTGGCCTCTGATCTTCTGTACAAGATGTTCTATAAATGGCACACCTGCAGAGAGTGCAACTTGCACTCACGGGCTTACAGCTGTAATAATACATACAGATTCATCTGTGAGAAGTCGGCACGTTTATACCAGGATATTCCTGAAGAGATCCACGGTCTCTGTCAACAGCCTGTCGGGCCGATTTGAATCAAGTGACTTCACCCCACTTCTCCCCATTCAATCTACCGCACTGTTACTCCCACATCCTTTCATCCCCTAACACCCTCTCCTCCGCTGCTTCCTAGCCCAGACTCCTCCACTACTCGCAACCCTTTTCTCTCCCGCTGCTATCCCTCTCCCCTCTCTGCCCCGCTCTCCCCGCTCGCCCCATTTACTCCCACTTTACCCTCTTTTTCTCGTTTCACCCATCTTCTCTCTAACATTCCCTTTCCACACCAGCTCTTCCCCTCGGACCCCATTATCTGCCTCTCCTCTCTCCGTTCTCTCCACACACTCTCAGCTCAATTCTGTGGACTCTGCCTCTCAATTCCCCAACCTAGGGGGAAAAGACACTGCACATTCACCCTATCTGTGCCTCTACTGGCTTCCTACCCACGCTCCAAGGAACTAAGTCCCATCCTTCTTGCCTTCTCTCCATAATCCAGACCCTGTAGTCCCGGCGGCATCCTCATTAATCTCCCTCTGCACTCTTCCCACCTCAGCGGCATCTTTCCTACAGGAGGGAGACCAGAACTGAACACCGCCCTCCGTGAGGCCTCACCGACGTCGTGTACAACTCCAACATGACCTCAGCACGCCGCCAAGATGTAAAATTAACGTAAATTGGGAAAACTAATAAATACTGCAATTAAGGTGAATACCGAGGAAGTATTTAAGTGTTCAGGGAGCGTTCGCAATCTGATGGCGGAGGGGAAGCAACTGCTTGTAAATTGTTGAGGTTACGGGCTCCTGTACCCCCTCCCCGATGATACCGATGAGCACAGGGCATTTCCCGGCGGGAGGGGGTCCTCGCTGATGGTTGTGGTCTTCCCGAGGCATTCCTTCTTGAACATGTCCTCGATGGAGGGGAGGTTTGTGCCCGTGATGGGGTTGGCTGAGCCTAGAACCCGCTGCAGCCTCTGGCGACCCTCTGCGTTGCAGCCTCCACACCAGGCGGCGATGTGACAAGTCAGAACGCTCCCCACAGTACATCCTGAGAAATTCGCGAGTCTTCGATGACAGACCACATCCCCTCAAACCCCTAACCTTGCAATCCCCTTCTGTACCGGGAGAGATATGGATGGTGGATAAGGCAAGGGCCGAGTAGAGTCTAGAATACACTCCGGCTTAGACTCGAAATAAACTAGTCTACAGTGATGGAATCCAAAAGGCAAGATCACCAACAGTCGTACTGGAAATGGATCTCTTACGGTTGAGCACTGAGTGCTCGGTGCGATGCCTTCACCAATAGACATTCCAGGAAGCAATATTGACAGGCAATAATTGGCAGTCTGAGTCTCAAATGGAAGGTCACAGCTAACCACTTTCCCGGGAATGGGAGTGCCGAAATGTGGATGTCTGACTCTGCCCAGTCGGGAACTTGGCAACTTCTTCGTGTTTGAATGACTATTCATTATCTCTACTCAGGTGGATTCACCATTCTTCTCCTTCGATCTTATATCGTCTCCCACTATCGCCCTGACCTCATCCTCAATTCAGAGCGCTAGCCCACCTCCTTTACATTCTTGCTAATTGTTTCGTATTAACTGATATCCTTGGATATTGAATTCCCAATCCTCTCCACCTTGCAACCGGTTCTCGAAAATGGCCACTAAATCACCCCCCCTTTGTACTGATTTGTGCCACAGGTTCACCGACCTTATTTGGAAAACTACGGGCATTCAGATAACGTGTTTTTACACCCATTGTGTTTTTAGAATCATGTCATGTTTCTCTCTTTACACTTGAATTTTCTTCGATTCACTAAACTCCGCTCTTACTTTTGTCTTTTGATTTTACTTTAACTTCCTCCACACGTATCACTTTTTCTTTATCTAAACTCCGCCAATCTGTTGAACGCCAATCGTTCTGCCGCTCGGTGGGGGCCAGGTCCCATCAGGGTTCAGGTGATGCCCTTCCCATTGGAACAGCTCCCTCCTCCCCCAATACTGAAGCCAATTTCCCATGAATTCAAACTCACTTCTCCCACACTTAATCCTTGAGCCACGCATTTAACTCTCCAGCCTTCTTTACCTTAAGCCAATCTCACATGGCTGAGGCAGTAACTAGGAGAGTACCTCCTTTTTGGTTCGGGGTTTTTAAGTCCGTAGCTGCTTAATTCACACAGCAGAATCTTTTACCTGGGTCTACCGAAGTATTGCATGTACACAGTGACTTGGTTTCCGCCGCCGCAAGGAATTCCTCCAATCACCCCTCATGGCAGAAGAAATCCCTCCGAACCTACCTTCTAAATTCTCATCCCTGCATGCTGAGGCTGTCCCCCGCAGGCCTTAGTCTCCCCCGTCATCTCTCTCTCCATTCACTCTAGCGAGGACTTTCAACATTTGATAGGTTTCAATGACGTCATCACTCATTCATCTGAATCCCAGAGAGTACAGGCCCAGATTCATCGAACGCTCCTTAATCCCGAAGTCATTTTCGCGAAACTCCTTTTCACCCTTCACAACGTCCACACATCCTTCCCTTCATAAGGGACCAAAATCTGCTCATAATACCCCAGATTACGTCTCCGAATAACGACTTAAAATTGAATGATTCTCTTTATTTTTCAGTCCTCTGGAAAGCAATGCCACCGTTGTATTTGCCTTCCTCCACCACCGACTCCAACAATAAATTAACCTTGAGGAAATCCGCATATCCGCAGAGGCGTTCCCCCGGTCCCAGAGACTGTGGAGCTGCCATCCACGTAAAGGGTAAACTTTGCCCCTGAAACAGGTGCATCTGAGAAGTCGGGGCGAGATCTGGACTATTCCAAGGTGGACTGTTCTTTCAAAACAGAGAGAGAGAGAGAGAGAGAGAGAGAGAGAGAGAGAGAGAGAGGAGAGAGGAGAGATGGAGAGAGAGAGAGAGAGAGAGAGAGGAGAGAGAGGAGAGAGAGAGAGAGAGAGGAGAGAGAGAGAGAGAGAGAGGAGAGAGAGAGGGAGGGAGGGAGGAGAGGGAGAGAGGGAGAGAGAGAGAGAGAGAGAGAGAGAGAGTCTGTGAGTTGCCTTTCGAAACTGAAAAGCGGAGCTAAATGACGGACAGCTGGTGTTCCGCACTGCTGAGATATATACACAGCTCAGATGACTTTTCAGTCAGACACAGAAGACACACAGGAGACACACGACTCCAGAGGCATGGGGGTCACTGGTGGGCTTTGTGTGCCCACGACAAGGGTTGGGGTTTTCCTCACACTGTGGACAAAGGTGTGACCGGTGGAACGCTATCGGTGTGTTCAACCCTGGCCTGGGTTGACAGCGTTACCGTGGAAGACCGGCATCCCCCTTCCTATCGTCACAAGGTTAGTGACTTTTAAATCAGTGGAGGATCGGCACCGGCACTGGAACATAAATCAACGCTCTATCCCCCTCTCCCCAACTCGACTCAAACCAAATTCCAGAACTGAACTGATTACTTACCATCCCACCGTAAGACTGTATCCGCTAACCATCTGAGCTGGAGAAGCTTGGAAACTTTATCTACTCACCTATATATGCTTATACTCTGCTAGTCTGCTTTCCTTATCTTGTTTTGATATTACCTTACTCACGTAGTTACTAATAAAATAGAGTTCATAACGGAAGACTCAGACTCCAGGGGTGTCCACTTCTGCTGGTCCTTTTTAACCCGTTATGGGGTACGGAACACCCACGCATTCTGACCTGTTGCATCGGCGCCTAGCGCGGATGCTGCACCGCACGAGGGCGCCAGAGGCCAGAGAGGGGTGTGGACACCACCGGCTCCATCACGGGCACAACCCTCCCCAGCATCGAGGGCAGCGGTGAGAAGGCGGGATCCATCACTGAGGCCGATCACCCGGGAACGGGCGCCCTATTATTCATTTCCATCATCAGAGAAGAGGCACAGGAGCCTGCAAACTCAATGACCCAGGAACAGCTGATTCCCCTCCGCCAGCATATTTCTGAATGTATGAGTACCGTCTCGACAGTTTTGCAGCATTTATTATCTTTTTTCAATCCTGCATTAATTTGACATTCTTCCGACGTACCGATCCTGCAAAGATACAAATCTCGGGGCGGATAAGTCACGGATAATGAGTCAGGTGGTGAACATGCGATACAGTCCTTGGATGCTGGGAGAGGGAGGCAAGAAAGTGTGGGGAAGAAAAATGATGATGAAATAGAGGGAGATGACAGGGGTGGAGTTATGGAGACGAGTTTGGGGATTTGAGGGTAAACAGAGAGTGAGATGCCGAGTAAGAGAAGAGAGAGGAGAATAGGGTAGAGGCGAGGGGCAGAGTGGATGGGTTTGTCAGAGTTTGGGAGAGCGCTGGAATTGGGGTAATGCCAATCGATTTAAGTCAGCTCCACGGGCTGTTGACAGAGATCCCGGATCTTCACAGGAATATCCGGGCATAACGATGCAGACTTCTCACAGATGAAACGGTGCTCGTCATTATTGCAACTTCGATACCAAGGAGATTTACATTCACCGCATTCGACATTTCCAGCGTTCACCTTGTACACGACGTTCGAGGCCGCTTCCCTGTCAAGGAGGGATAAATATTTTCAAAACGGACAACACAACTCCAGCAGACAGTCCTGTGTCAGTCCCCAAAATACTCCCACTGACTCAATCTCCCCTCACCGACCGGTGTCAGTCTCCAAAGTACTCCAACTGACCTTCTCTCTCCCCACATATTGTTCCAGTTTCTAAAATAGTCTCACTGACCCATTCTCCGTGGCCGCTGTGTCAGTCCCCGAAAAAATCATTTGCCCAATGCTCCACCCACAGAGTATTTTCAGTCCCCAAAATAACCCCACGATAACACATTCTCCCCAAAGTAACCTGTCGCACCCCAACTTACACCCAGAGCCACAACCTCTCCCCACGGCCCAATGGCAGTCCCCAAACTGCTCCCAAAGCCCTCTTCACTCCCTATGGACCCCTTGGCAGTCCCCAAAGTCATCCTGTTGTTCCAATCTCTTCACAGCCCGTTCTCTTTCCCCAAAATACTCTCACTGACACTGTCTCTCCCAAAGCCGCATATCTGTCCCAAATATACTTGTACTTCCCACCTCTCACCCATCAGCTCCGTGCCTGTCCCCAATATAATCCCACTGTCCAACCTTCTTCCTACAGACCTGTGTCAATCACCAAACACTTTCACTTGCCACTCTCTTCCCACAGTCCAAGTCAGCCCGCAAATTAAACAACTGTCCGCGCTCTACCAACGGCCCGTGTCGGTCACAAACTCATCGCATTGCCTAATCTCACCCCACAGACCCGTGTCAGTCCAAAGTTAATTGCAGTACCCCCACTCCCTGTCCACAGTCCGTCCCCAAATACTCCCACCGACGTATTTTCTCCCCACTGACCTGCAGACCACAGTCCCGGAAACACTCCCCCTTTCCATATTCTTCACACAGTTTGCAACGGTCAACAAATTAATCGCACTGCCAATCCCTTCCTACGGGGGATACCGAGCCACAGAATACTCCTACTACCTTACTCTCTCCGCACAGACCCGTTTCTGTCCCCAAAATATCCGCAGTGACCCACCTCTCACCACTACCCAATCTTTTTCGAAAAACAGGCATGACCTCAAATCTCACCTCGCTTTGCATGTTCCAATCCAGTATGAACTGTCCTGGCCGCGGACACGGTTGTTAACAAAATTCTGTGAAATTGATTTGCAATCATTAATGATTGAAATCGAGCACGATGTAAGGAGCGTCACGTTGTTTCTCACCCGCAGAGTGTAATCGGAACGGTGTGGAGGGAGCTTCACTCCGTGTCTGACCCCGAGACGGTTGTGGAGGGAGCTTCACTTTGTGTCTGATCCAGGAATGTGCGATGGGACGGTGTGGGGGGAGATTGACTCTGTGTCTGACGACGGGAGTGTGTGATGGGACGGTGTGGAGGGAGATTAACTCTGTGCCTAACCCCGGGAGTGTGTGTTGGGACGGAGTGGAGGGAGCTTCAATCTGATCTGGATATATTATCTGTTCATCTGACACATACCTCTTCCTCCTTTGAATTTATTTCAAGAAGCCTTGAATCAGAGATAGAACAAAATTGCTTCGCCCCCTCGTAAGAACGTTCAAACGTGGATATGAAATAACACAGGCCTTCATTTCTGATCCAGCCCTGGGAACATGTTTGCTCTGGAAATCAGGAACAGGAACAGTGAATTGTCCATTACATCCGCTGAATGTTAAATTCAGAAAGCGGAACCCTCCACACAGTCCCATCACACACATCGGGGAGACTCAGAGTGAAACCCCCTCCACACAGTCCCATCACACAATCCCGGGGTCAGACACAGAGTGAAGCTCCCTCCACACCGTCCCATCACACACTCCAGGAGTCAGATAAAGAGTGAATCTCCCCCCTCACCGTCCCATCACACGCCGCCGTGGTCAGACACAGCGTGAAGCTCCCTCCACACTGTTATGTCACTCATTTTGGGGATTTGATCTTCTTCGCGCTTCCTGTGAACGCAAAGTGAAGCTCCCCCTTGTGGCGCCGCAATAACGCACTCCCGGGTTCAGACAGTAGGTTCATTGACGCACTGCCAGCGTTCGGACACTAGGTGTCGCTGTCGCCGCACGTCTCAGCGCAGATTCCCGAGAGCAGCCAGAGTCTACAGCCCCCCCCACCCACAACCCCCTCCCTCTCTGCCTTCTGATTAGATGCGGCGAAATTGTGATATTACTTCACCCTTTCTTCTGCTCAGCAGTTGGCAGATTTCAGTCTTAGTTTGGTTGAGATTTTTGCACTTCATTTCGAGGTCATTGAATTTGCCTCGGAGATCAGTTTGCGTTTGATGCTGATCAGAGAGATCAGAGCTCAGGACGGAGAGGATGTTTTCCAGGACCAACAATTTGTTTTCAAGGATGGAGAGCTTGCTTTCGAAGACAAACAATTTGCTTATGAGAATGGAGACGTTGTTGTTGAGGGCCGAAACATTCCTGAGACAGGTCCTTGGATCCAGTCGGGAATCTCGGATTCCCTGTTTTTAAGGGTTGAGTTCAGCTCGTGGAGGGTGCAGTTGACGTTGATGCTGGGTCCTCTCCATATCCTGATATTTTTCCAAAAGACTCTGGTACTTTTTGATTGGAGGCGATCAGACGCTGACGGATTGGTAACACTGAGAGAGATGGTGAAGGGGGTGTAGGAGTCACGGAGAATAGTGTTTTGGTGCTACAGTGAGCGGTGTGTCGGTATCACGTTGAGGGGTATGAGTGGGAATAACAGGATCCTTTTCTGGTCGGCTAACAGTGACTGGTGGTGTTCCCCAGGAGTCGGTGTTGTCACCGCTTCTGTTTATGCTGGAAAGCAATGATTTAGATAATGATTTAGATAATTAGATAATGATCACAGGACAAAGGGGCAGAAATAGGCCATTCGGCCCCATTGAGTGTGCTCTGCCACTCCACCATGAGCTAAACCATTCTCCCGTCTAGTTAAAGTTTCCGGCATTTGTTCGTTGAACAACGAACTAGTTAGATACCTATCAATCTGCTACTTAAACACCCTCAATGATTGGGCCTACACAGCTGTATGTGGCAACGAATTCCACAAATCCACGGCCCTCTGGATAAAAGAAATTCTCCTCATCTCTGTTTTAAATGGGTACTCTCTAATTCTAAGACTCTGGCCTCTTGTCTTGGCCTCACCACAAGGGAACAGCCTTTCCACATCTACTGTGTCCAACCCTTTCAACATTCCTTTTTTCTTGTAAGAATTTCATCTATTTCTGCTCTACCGTCCCTCTATCTAGCTCACTTCTCCAAACAACTTGGGCCAGTTCCTCTCTCATACCTCTGTAATGTCCTTTGTTCCACTGAAATATCGATAAACCTGATACCAGCTTCTCCTGCGCAAATTTGCAACTTCACTCAATCATATTATGATCACTACTTCCAAGGGGTCCCATTATCTCTAGCTTCCTAATCGCCTCAGGTCCATTACACAGCACACAATCCAAAACGGCCGATCCTCTGGTGGACAAGCTGCTCCAAAAAGCCATCCCATAAGAATTCTACAAAATCCCTCTCCTGAGATCCAGTATCTTCCTGACTTTCCCAGTTCACTTTCATATTAAAATCCCCCACGATTATCTGCTTAATTCTGCTATTATTACTTTCATTAGGCTGTCATCCTGAGATTATTACTCTGGAGGTCCTGCTTTTCTTACTAGCTCCCTGTAATCTTCCTTCAGGACCTCCTCTCTTTTCCTGTTTATGTCATTGGTACCAACATGTACCAAGACTCCTGGCTGCTCGCCCTCTCTCCTCTGAATACTCTGGATCCGATGTGAGAGATCCAGTAACCTGGCATCAGGAAGGCAACACACCATCCGGGTATTCTGGTCCGGCTCTCAGATTCTCTGGACTGTCCCGCTCACTATGGAATCCTATATAACTAACATATTTCTACTTGCTCTCCTGATCACGGACTGGGCAGAGTGACGGAGTCCCGTTCGCGTTGGTCTTTCTCTGTCAGGTCAAACTCTCCAACAGTATCTAAACGATATATCGATTTCTGAGGGGGGCTGTCAAAGAGGTGTTGTCCACTATCTCTCTATAGGCATATCAATTACTTCCTCACTTTCCCTAATTAGCTGAAGGTAATCAATTTGCAGCTCCAGATCCCGAACACAGTCCTTAAGGTGCATCATCTCAATGCACCTGATGCAGACATAAACATTGCGGAGGCTAGGAATCTCCCAGGTTCCCCACATTTGGCACTCCAAGCATGACACTAATCCTAGATCCATACCTCTACTGCTACTGTTATTACTAAATAAATAAAACTGTAACTTAAAACTTTACTATAAGACTCAACGATCACAAGAAGCCTCTTCCCGTTTCCGCCTAAGCCCGTTGAGCCGCGTCACTCTGCACCCTCCCACTCCGTTGTCTGCTCCGACGCTGCCCGCTGGATATGACGATGTTCTTTTTAAGACTTCCGCGCTCTGGGTTCACGCGCCTGCGCAGTCATGCCTCTTTTAAACCAAGTAGTTAAAAAAAATTCTGATTTTATCCCGACAAACAGCAACTTACCCCGCTGCCTGCTTGCTGTGAATGGGAAAAAAACGTCGAAGATTGCTTCCCTTTTTAAAACTTCCGCGCTCTGATGCGCTTGCGCAGTCGTGCCTATTTACCCCAAGTAATTAAATGCAATATCCTTCAGTTTGACTGTCAAAGCACCCTCATGTCTTCTTTTAGCCCTCCTGATTTCTTTCATAAGTATTTTCTTGCACTTTTTATACTCCTCAAGCACCTTATTTGCTCCTTGTTGCCTAGACCAGTCATAGATGGCTCTCTTCTTCTTTATCAGATTTCCAATATCCCTCGAAAACCAATTGTTCCTTGTTCTTATTCATTTTGCCTTTAACCCTGACAGGAACATATGAACACTGCACTCTCAAAATTTCTGCTTTGAAGGACACCACTTACCAATCACATCCTTGCTAGGGAATAACCCCAATCCACGCTTTTTAGATCCTTTCTCATTTCTTCAAATTTGACCTTTTTCCAGTTTAGTACCTCAACCCGAGGACCAGATCTATCGTTATCCAAGATCAAGTTGAAACTAACGGCGTTATCATAACAAGACCCAATGTGTTCCCCTGCACACACTTCCGTCACTTGTCTTAACCCGTTTCCTAATGGGAGACCTAATATGGCATCCTCTCTAGTTTGCACCTTTACATTTTGATTTAGAAAACTTTCTTGAACACATTTTACAATCTCTAACCCGTCTACACTTGTAACAGTATGGAAGTTCCAATCAATATGTGGAAAATTAAAATCCCCTACTATCACAACTTTATGTTTCCTGCAGTTGTCTGCTATCTCTCTGCAGTTTTGCTCCTCCAATTCTCACTGACTATTTGGTGGTCTATAATACAATCCCATTAATGTGGTCCTTCCTTTCCTGTTTCTCAGCTCCACTGATATGCCCTCGGTAGAAAAGCCAACTAATCTGTCCTGCCTGAGCACTGCTGTAGCATTTTCCCTCACTAGCAATGCTAACATCCGCCCCCTCCAACCATCCTTCATCCCTGCCACAACTGTTGCCAAGATTCACTATTGTCTATAATGTCATAATTGCATGTGTCAATCAACGCCCCCAGCTCGTCAGCCTTCCCCACAATACTCCTTGAATTGACATAGGCACATATCAGAAGCGTATTACCGCCACACACAACCCTTCTATTTCTGCCTTTGCATGAACTTTTAACATAATTTATTTTCACCCCCGCTCCACTATCTGCTCTGGCTTTCTGGTTCCCATCCCCCTGCAGGTCTAGTTTATCCCCCTCCCCGCATCCAATAGCTGGCAGAGCCCCCTGCAAGGATATTGGTCCCCCTGTAGTTTAGGTTTAAAATCTCTGTCTTGTACAGGTACCACCTGCACCAGAAGAGTTCCCAATGATCCAAAAATCTGAAATTCTGCCCCCTACTGCTCAGCCACGTGATTATCCTCCAGAGCATCCTACACACTTACTCTCACTGGCACTTGGCACAGGTAGCAATCCTGAGATGACTGGCCTCGAGGTCCTGCTACCAAGCTCTCTATACCCATTCTTCAGGACCTCCTCAATCTTTCTTCCTACGTCATTGGTACCGATGTCTACCATGTGTGAGGGAGCTTCACCCTGGTGTGGATATATCTTCAGTCTATCTGACACACACTTCTTTCTTGAATTTATTTCAAGAAGATTTGAATCAGAGTTAGAACAATGCTGTTTCGCCTCTTTGTAGGACGTATCAAACGTGTATATTGAATAACACCGGTCTTCATTTCTGATCCAGTCCTGGGAACTAGTTTGCGCTGGACTGAAGTTCCCTCGACACCGTTCCATCACACACTCCCGGGGTCAGACACAGAGTGATGCTCCCTCCACACAGTCCCATCACACACTCCCGGGGTCAGACACAGAGTGATGCTCCCTCCACACCATCCTATCACACACTCCCGGGGTCAGACACAGAGTGAATCTCCCTCCACACCGTCGCATCACACACTGCCGGGGTCAGACACAGAGTGATGCTCCCTCCACACAGTCCCATCACACACTCCCGGTGTCAGACACAAAGTGATACTCCCTCCACACCATCCTATCGCACACTCCCGCGTTCAGTTGTAAAGTGATAATCTCTGATGATCACTCAGATTTACTGCGTCAGAGACAGAGTGAGGCTCCCTCTGCTCTGTCCCATCACGGATTTGCGATGTTAGACATGCAGAGAACTTCAAAAAAACACTCTTCCAAACCACATTCCGGGATCAGACACAGAGTGAAGATCCCAAATCCCAACACATACACGTTGCATTAGACAAAGAATAAAGTTGCTTCCACACTAACCCATAACACATACCCGAGGTTAGACATAAAGTGATGCTCCCTTCACTCTGACCCATCTCACTCTTTCGCTGTCAGTGCGGGAGTGATGCTCGCTTCACAGCATCACATCACATGCCAGGCTATCAGACACGAAGTGGAGCACTTCCACACCGTTCCATCACACAATCCAAAGATCAGACATAGAGTGATGCTCCCTCCGTAGCGTTCCGTCACATGCACACTGTGTCAGTCACAGAGTGAAGTTCCTTCCACAGCATCCTTTCACAGTCTACATAAGTCAGACGCAGAGTGACGCTCCACTCCATACAGTCCCATCATACTCCCAAGGGTTGAACACAGTGTGCGCCTCACATTGCACTGTCCATACAGACACTCCAGATATCGGACACAGAGTAAAGTTCCCTCCAGACTCTCCCAAGACACATTTGGAGGGACAGGCACACAGTGATGCTCCCTGCATAACATCCCATCGCAAACACACTACATCAGACACAGAATAAAGCTCACTCCTCCCCGTCCCATCATGAACTCCCAGGGTTAGACACAGAGCGAAGCTCCTTCCACACCGTCCCATCACACACTCCCGGGGTCAGACACAGAGTGAATCTCCCTGCACACCGTCCCATCACACACTCCCGGGGTCAGACACAGAGTGAATCTCCCTGCACACCGTCCCATCACACACTCCCGGGGTCAGACACAGAGTGAATCTCCCTCCACACCGTCCCATCACACACTCCCGTGGTCAGACACAGAGTGAATCTCCCTCCACACCGTCCCATCACACACTCCCGTGGTCAGACACAGAGTGAATCTCCCTCCACACCGTCCCATCACACACTCCCGTGGTCAGACACAGAGTGAATCTCCCTCAACACCGTCCCATCACTCATTGCCGGGGTCAGACACAGAGTGAGGCTCCCTCTAAACTGCAACATTACACGTTTCCTGGGTCAGATACAAAAACCATCCACTCTTCTATCATGAATTCCCGTAGTCAGATTCAATGGGCGTTCTCACCGTCCTATCACATTCTACTGGTGACATACTTAGATTAAATCCCCCGCCACAACACCCCATTACACACTCTCGGGACGCGTCACAAGGTGTAGCCCCCTCAACATCTTCCCATCAAAAACTTCAGGAGTCTATTACAAAGCTCCTTCCCGCCGTCCTATAACATACTTCCTGAGGGACAGACACAAACAGAATTTCAAACCACACCTTCCTGTCACACACTAGCGGGGTGAAACACAGGATTTAGCTCCCTCCGCAATTTCCTATCATCCAACCCTTTGCCAGACACCGAGGGAATCTCCTTCAACATTGCCCCATCACAGAATCCCGAGGACAAACATGAAGTGAAACTCCCTTAAACTGTTGAGGACAGACTCATGGCTTCAGAGAGCTCACTGTCACATCACACGCTCTTGTGAACAGGCACAGAGTGAAGCTCCCTCCACGCCGTCCCATCACACACTCCCGGGGTCAGACACAGAGTGAATCTCCTTCCACACCGTCCAACACACACTCCCGGGGACAGGCACAGAGTGAAGCTCCCTCCACACCGTCCCATCACACACTCCCGGGGACAGGCACAGAGTGAAGCTCCCTCCACACCGTCCCATCACACACTCCCGGGGACAGGCACAGAGTGAATCTCCTTCCACACCGTCCCATCACACACTCCCGGGGACAGGCACAGAGTGAAGCTCCCTCCACACAGTCCCATCACACACTCCCGGGGACAGGTACAGAGTGAAGCTCCCTCCACGCCGTCCCATCACACACAGCCTTGGTCAGATAAAGTGCGAACTTCTCTCTCCACGACCCCATTACACACTCCAGCGGTCAGACACGGAAAGAAACTTCCTCAGCACATAGGACAAATAGACACAGACAAAGACAAGAGAATAGTACAGCACAGTATAGGCCCATTGCCCATAATGTTGTGCTGACCATTAAACACGTCCTCCCATTTATGACCCCACCTTAAATTCTTCCATATACCTATCTAGTCTCTTAAATTACACCAGTGTATCTGCCTCCACTACAGACTCTGGCAGTGAATTCCACGCACCAACCGCTCTTTGAGTAAAAAACCTTCCTCTAATATCCCCCTTGAACTTCCAACCCCTTCCCTTAAAGCCAGGTCCTCTTGTATTGAACAGTGGTGCCCTGGGGAAGAGGCGCTGGCTGGCCACTCTATCTATTCCTCTTAATATATTATATACGTCTATCATGTCTCCTGTCATCCTCCTTCTCACCAAAGAGTAAAGCCCCGTCCCTTAATCTCTGATCATAATCCATACTCTCTAAACCAGGCAGCATCCTGGTAAATCTCCTCTGTACCCTTTCCAATACTTCCACATACTTCCTATAGTGAGGCGACGAGAACTAGACACAGTACTCCAAGTGTGGCCTAACTACAGTTTTATAGAGCTGCGTCATTACCTCGAGACTCTTAAACTCTATTCTTCGACTTATGAAAGCTAACACCCCATAAGCGTTCTTAACTACCCTATCTACCTTTGAGGCAACTTTCAGGGATCTGTGGACCTGTACCCTAAGATCCCTCTGCTCCGCTACACTACCAATTGTCCTGCAATTTAGTTTATGCTCTGCCTTGGAGTTTGCCCTTCCAACGTTTACCACCCAACACTTCTCCGGGTTGAACTCCATCTGCCACTTCTCAGCTCATTCCTGCATCCTATCAATGTTTCTCTGCAATTTTCGACAATCATTTACACTATCCATAGCACCACTAAACTTGGTGTCGTCTGCAATCTTGCCATCCCACCCTTCTCCATCCACATTTAGGTCGTTAATAATCACGAAAAGTGGGGTACACAGAACCGATCCTTATGGGACACCACGAGTCACAACCCACCAATCCGAATGTACTCCCTACACCACGACCCTCTGCTTTCTTCAGGCAAGCCAATTCTGAATTCACTTGACCAAACCTCCCTGGATCCCATGCCTTCTGGCATTCTGAATTAGCCTACTGTGTGGAGCCTCATTAAATGCCTTACTAAAACCCATGTAGATCACATCCACTGTCCTATCCTCATCTCATCTTTTCAAAGAACTCTTACAGGTTTGTTAGAAACCATCTGCCCTTCAAAAAGTCATTCAGACTGTCCCAGATCAGACCATGATTCCCTAAATGCCCATAGATCCTATCTCTAAGAATCTTCACCAACAGCTTTTCGACCACAGACGTAATGCTTAGTGGTCGATAATTACTCGGACTATCCCTACTCACTTTTTTGAACAAAGGGACAACATTCGCCTCCATCCAATCCACAGGTACCATTCCCGTGGACAACGAGGACATAAAGATCCTAGCCAGAGGCTCAGCAATTTCTTCCCTCACTTCGAGGAGCAGCCTGGGGGGGAATATTCCGTCAGGCCCTGGTGACCTATCCGTCCTGATGTATTTAAACAACTCCAAAACCTCCTCTTCAACATGTTCCAGAACATCATCCTCACTCATATTGTCCTCACCGTCATCAAGACCCCTCTCATTGGTGAATACCGAAGAGAAGTACTCAGTGACGACCCCGATTACTTCGACAGCCTACAGACCACCTTTATCCCTAATCCGTCCTACATTCACTCCTTTCATCCTTCTGTTCTTCACATGATTGAAGAATGCCTTGCTGTTTTCCTGCTCTCCATGACGTTCTCATGCCCCCTTCGTGCTCTCCTGAGCACCTTCGTAAGCTCCTTTATTGTCACCCTATAATCCTCAATAGCCTCATCTGATCCTTGCTTCCCAAACCTCCTGTATGCTGCCTTCTTCACCCTGACCTGATTTTGCACCTCACTTGTCACCCATGGTTCCTTCACCCTACGAATCTTTATCTACCTCTCCGGGACACATTTAACCCTAACATCCTGCAAGACATCCATAAACATAGACCATATATCCATAGTACATTTCCCTGCAAAAACATCATCCCAATTCTCACCCACAAGTTCTAGACTTCTAGCCTCATAACTTTCCCTTCCCGAATTAAAAAAATAAATCCCGTCCTCTCTGATTCTATCCTTTTCCATGATAATGCTAAAGGCCAGGGAGCGGTGATCACTGTCACCCACTGAGAGATCTGTGACCGCAGCCGGTTCGTTACCTAATACTACATCCAGAATGGCATTCCCCTGAGTAGGCCTGTCAATATACTGTGACAGGAATCCGTCCTGGACACATATAAAAATCAATGTTAGGGAAGTTAAAGTTACCCATGATAAGAACCCTGCTATTTTTGCACCTTTCCAAAATCTGTAACCCTAACTGTTCTGTGGCATCTCTGCTGCTGCCAGGGAATATTCCCAATAGAGTAACTGTTCCATTCCTGTTCCTGACTTACACACATTCTGACTCAAAAGAGGATCCTGCTGCATTAGCCACCCTTTCTGTTGCTGTAATAGTTTCTCTGACGGGTAATGCGACCCCTCCTACCCCTTTCCCCCATATCTATCCCTTTTAAGACACTGAAATCCAGTAATATTGAGAATTCATTCCTGCCCTGGTTCCAACCATGTCTATATAAATGCCACTATATCATAATTCTATGCAAGCTGTCAATTCATCAACTTTGTTCCTGCTGCTTATTGCATTAAGCGCAGACACTTTAGCCCTTCTACATTTACACCCTTTATTCAGTTTCCTTCTCCTCAAATCCTCTTTATGTGTTAGATCTGGCTTTACTCCATGCACTGTACTTGCAGTTCTCGCATGTATTTATCCTCCTCCACCTCACTATATGCTCTAACATTCGGTATCCCCTCCCCCTGAAAACATAGTTTAAAACCACCGGAGCAGCGCAGGCAAACATTCCCATGTAACCATATAAACATACAACAATTACAACAAAGAAAATGTCATCTCGGCACTTCTAGTCCTTGCCGAACGCCTACTCTCACCTAGTCCCACCGACCTCCACTCAGCCCATTACCCCCCATTCCTTTCCAGTCCATATACCTATCCATTTTTACTTTAAATGACAATACCGAACCTGCTTCTCCCACTTCTACTGGAAGCTCGTTCCACACAGCTACCACTCTCTAAGTAAAGAAGTTCAACCTCGTGTTGCCCCTAAACTTTTGCCCCTTAATTCCCAACTCATGTCCTCTTGGTTGAATCTCCCCTACTCTCAATGGAAAAAAGCCTATTCACGTCAACTCTATCTATCCCCCTCATAACTTTAAATACCTCTATCAAGTCCCCCCTCAACATTCTACGCTCCAAAGGATAAAGCCCTAACTTGTTCAACCTTTCTCTGTAATTTAGGTGCTGAAACCTATTTAACAGTCCAGTAAATATCCTCTGTACTCTCTCTATATTGTTGACATCTTTCCTATAATTCGTTGACCAGAACTGTATACAATACTCCAAATTCGGCCTTACGAATGCCTTGTACAAATTTAAAATCACAAGCCAACTCCTATAGTCAATGCTCTGATTTATAAGGGCCAGCATATAAAAAGCTTTCTTCACCACCCTATCCACATGAGATTCCACCTTCAGGGAACTATGCACTATTATTCCTAGATCACTCTGTTCTACTGTATTCCTCAATGCCTAACCATTTACCATGTATGTTCTATTTGGATTATTCCTACCAAAATTTAGCACCTCACACTTATCAGCATTAAACTCTATCTGCCATCTTTCAGCCCACTCTTCTAACTGCCCTAAATCTCTCTGCAAACTTTGAAAAACTACCATTATCCACAATGCCACCTATCATAGTATCTTCTGCATACTTACTAATCTAATTTACCACCCCATCATCCAGATCATTAATGTATATTACAAACAACACTTGATCCAGTACAGATCCCTGAGGCACACCAATAGTCACCGGCTTCCAAACTGACAAACTGTTATCCACCACTACTATCTGGCATCTCCCATCTAGCCACGGTTGAATCCATTTATTACATCAATATTAATACCTAACGAATGATCCTTCCGTGTGGAACCTTGTCAAAGGCCTTACTTAAGTCCACATAGAAAACATCCATTGTTTTACCCTCGTCAACATTCCTAGCAACCTCTTAAAAAATCAATAACATTTGACAAACATGACCTTCCACGCACAAATCCATATTGACTGTTCCTAATCAGACGCCGTCTATCCAGATAATTATATATACTATCTCTAAGAATACTTTCATTGATTTACCAACCAATGACGTCAATCTTACTAGCCGATAATTGCTAGGTTTACTCTTCTAAAACTTCTCAAACAATGGAACCACATGAGCAATACGCCAATCCTCCGGGACCATCCCCTTTTCTAATGACATTTGAAATATTTCTGTCAGACCCCCTGATATTTCTATCCCTACTTCCCTCGAGGTCCTCGGGAATATCCTATAAGGACCCGGAGAATTATCCAGTTTTATATTCTTTAAAAGCTTTAGTACTCCCTCTTCTTTAATCATTGTAGTTTCCATAACTACCGTACTTGTTTTCCTTACCTTACACAATTAAGTATCCTTCTCCTTAGTGAATACCTTTGAAAAGAAATTGTTCAAAATCTCTCCCATCTCTTTTGGCTCCAGATAGCTTTCCACTCTGATTCTATGAGTGATCAATTTTATCCCTCACTATACTTTTGCTATTAATATAACTGTATAAACCCTTTGGATTTATTTTCACTTTACTTGCCAAAACAATCTCATACTTTCTTTTAGCTTCTCGAATTTCTTTCTTAAGATTCTGTTTACATTCTTTATATTTCTGGAGCACCTCATTTATTCCACGCTGCCTATATTTATTGCAGATCTCTCTCTTTTTCCGAACCACGTTTCCAGTATCCCTTGAAAGCCATGGCGCTCTCACACTTTTAACATTTCCTTTCAACCTAAAAGAAACATAAAGATTCTGTACACTGAAAATTTCACCTTTAAAGGACTTCCATTTCTCCGTTCCCGCAAGGAACCGGTCCACCTTCACTGGACCAAGGCCCAATTGTCCAGAAACTTGAAGCCCTTCCTCCTGCACCAACTCCTTAGCCAGGGGTTTATCTGCATAATCTTCCTATTTGTTGCCTGTCTAGCACGTGCCACGGGTAGCAATCCTGCGACTGCATCTCTGCCGGTCCTGTCCTTCAACTTTGCACCTAACTCCCTAAACACTGTTTGCAGGACCTCACCCTTCTTTCTACCTACATTAGTTTTCCCTACATGGAAAACGACATCTAGCTGTTCACCCTCCCTCTGGAGAATACTGAGAACTCGATCCGAGGTATCCCGGACCCTGGCACAAGAGAGGCAACAGACAATCCGAGATGCTTGATTTCTCCCACAGAACCTCTTCTCTGCCCCTCTGACTATTGAAACTCCTATCGCTACTGCTCTCCTTTTTTCCCTCCTTCCCTTCTGAGCTCAGGGTCCAGTCTCGGAGCCAGAGACGTGACCATTAGAACGTATCCCTGGTAGGTCGTCCCCACCAAAAATATCCAAAACGGTATACTTAGTGTTGATGGGAGCGGCCACAGGGGTGCCCTGCTCTTCCTGTCTATCCCCCTTCCCTCTTCTGACAGTCAACCAGCTATTTGTCTCCTGACACTTAGGGGTGACTTTAGCCCTGTAACTCCTGTCTATTTCTGCCTCTGCCTCCCAAATGATCCGAAGTTCATCCTGCACCAGCTCCAGTTCACTAAATCGGCTTGTCAGGAGCTGCAGCTGGATGCACCTTTTGCAGGTGTAGTCATCAGGGACAATTGTACCTACTCCTGAGCTAATTAGATTAATTAAAGGAGCTTACCCAGCCTTACCTCACTTGGTGCAAGCTCTTACTCAGTCTCTGCTCGCCAAAGCTTCTCGAGCCAAAGCCTTAGTACTCTGTCTCCCACTAATCCGTCGCCCGCTCCGTTAAACCGCTAACTCTTTAAACTCTCCCGCTGTCTCAGACGGAAAGTGATTGTCCCTCTACAGCTTCTCAACACACCACAGAGCAAAGCGTCAGACACAGAGGGACGTTCCCTCCACGCCACACGGTCCCAGCGCACATTCCCGCGTTTAACTCAATGTGAATCTCTATCCTTATATCCCATCACACACTTCCTGGCGAGTCACAGAGTGAAGCTGTCTCTGAACCGTCCCATCATACCCACGTGTGTTCTCACACAAATCGTAGTTCCGCCACAATATCCAATCAAACGATGTGGTGTCCCATGGAATGAGCGTCCCAATGAACTGACCCATCACACACTTCCGGCGTCAGGCACAGCGTGAATCTTCCTTTGCTCACTCCCCGAATCAGACAAAGACTGAAGCTGTCTCTCCACGATCCTAGAACAGACTCCCCGATTCAAACACAAAGTGAATACCCCTCTGCAACCTATCATCACTCACTTCCGTATTCAGACATATACAGCTTGTCTCCCCACGATCCCAACACACACTCTTGATCAGACAGAGAGTGAAGCCCCCGCTGCACCGTCCCGTAACACACTCCCGGATTCAGAGTGAAACTGTCTCTCCACGGTGAATAAAACACTTCAGGGGTCAGACATGAATTGAATCTCTCTGGGCACTGTCCCATCACACAATCCCACTGTCAGACACAGAGTGAAGCCGGATTCATACTGCCCCATCAGACACTCCTGGAGTGAGACATAGAGTGAAGCTGTAATATTACGTCTCAAAATCCCGCTGTCAGAGACAGAGTGAATCCATCTCCACAACGTCCTTTCAGACTCTCCTGGATTCAGTGATAGAGTGAAAGTTCCTCCACGCAGCCCCATCACACACGCACCGGGTCAAACACAGAGTGAATCACCCTCCATACCATCTCTTCACACACTCCCGATGTCAAGCACAGAGTGACACTTCCTCTCTCCATGCCTGCCCTGTGATGAGGAGCGGGTGAAACAGGGGGACGATGCCTCACCTCTTCTGCTGGTCAACAATTCACAGATTTCAGCCTTGGTTTCGTTGACAGATCTGTACTTCGTTTCTATCTCAGTGAACTGGTGACGAATCTGTGACACTGAGAGAGACGGTGAAGGATGTTTAGCGTTTACAGTGACACGTGAGTCAGCGTCACGCTACCGAACGTGTCACAGAGAGTGTTGTGTCAGTGTCACGGTGAAGGGTGTCACAGTGAAGGATGTTCTTGTGGCACATTGAGAGGCGTCGGCGCCACTTTGAGGAGCGTGTCTGTGTCACACTGAGGGGTATATCAATGTCCCGGTGAAGGTTTTGTAGTTGTTACCATAGGGGTCTGCGTCAGTGTCGTGCGAGGTATGTTCGAGTTTTTGTAAGTGACGTGTCGGTGATTCTTTGCTCCGTCGAGAGGTGACCGTGTCAAAATGAAGTGTATCTCGATGACAAGGCGAGGGAAATGTCAGTGTGAGGTGCCTTGTGCTGTCACGGTGGGTGTAGTATCAGTGTCACGGTGTGGGGTGTGCTGGTCGCAGAGAGAGTGATATGTCTGTTTCAAGGCAATGGTCGTGTCCATGTTGCGGTCAGGAGTGTATTTGTGTCTCGTTGAAGGTCGTGACCATACTACGGTAACACGATTGTTGATGTTATGATGAATGGCGTGCCGGTGTGTCAGGAAGAGTCTTGATTGTGTTACGATAAAGGCCGTGTTTTTTTATCACGGTTTGTGGTGTGTCCCTGTTATGGTGATGAGTTTTTAATCGGTGTTACGGTAAGAGGTGTGTCGGTGTCACTTTGGTGTTTTACAATAACCAATTATTCCACTCTCTTTATTTGTGGTCTGACTCCACCCGGAGACCATTCCACTCACCAAGGATCGAGAGTCCGAACACAATCACGATGAGGGCGGCTGTAACTAGGCGGAGTATCCAGATCTGACGGTACGGTCTATTTCCGATCTTCACTTTCGACTCCTGTTCATGCGCAGCTGGGGAGAGACCATACGACCATAAGACCATAAGATATAATAGAAGAAGGCCATTCGGGCATTCAAGCATGCGCTGATCTAATACCTCCTCTCATCCCTACTCCCCTGCCTTCTCCTCATACTTTTTGAAACGCTGGCTAATCAACGGCCTATCTATCCTTCCTGAAATGCACCCAATTACTTGCCTTCGACAGCTGTTCGGGGTAAAATAAATCCCCAGATCTACCACCCTCTGACTGAAGTAATTTCTCCGCATCTCAGTTCTAAAAGGATGTCCTTCAATCCTGAAGACGTGCCCTCTTATTCAAGAATCCCTTACCATAGGAAACAACATTTCCATATTTAATATGTTCAGGTCTTTCAACATCCGGAAAGTATCTATGAGATCCCCCCTCATTCTCCTGAACCCAGGGAATACAGCCCAAGAGCTGACAGATGTCCCTCATACAACAATTCTCGCATTCCCGGGATCATTCTTGTGAATCTTCTCTGAACCCCCTCTAATGTTAGTATATATAAGGAACCCAAAACAATTCTAAGTTTGGTCTCACGAGTGCCTTTTACTGCATCAATATCACATCCCTCATTTTATATTCCATGCCTCTCAAAATCAATGTCAATATTTCTTTCACTTTCTTCGCCTCCAACTGAACATTTAGGGTATCTTGCACAAGTTTATGTATATCACAGACAGCAGGTGGCAAGATATCCCAGAGAAGTGGTCGAGGAGATGAATTTGAAATTTGAAAATCTTTGGCGAATTACACCTGATGATTCCAGAACGGCGTCACTGCTGTGAACTCTGACCTGTTTGTGCAGTAGTTGGCATCCCTCCTGGTCCCGTGGCAATGGGAGGACCCTCATCCTCACCGATGAGGGGATCCTTTCTCCAAAAGTTCAGCTTTGAGTAGATGGACTTCAGACAATCTGGCGGAAAGAGTCGGACAGGCAGATCAGGGAGAGAATGAGACAGGGTTAGAGAATGAGTGAGAGAGTCGCGGAGAGAGAGAACAGACAGCAGAAGAGAGAGATGGGGTAAGCGAGGGGGAGAGGGGATGAGAGACAGCGAGATAAATGGTTTTGGGGGAGAGAGAGGAGAGAGGAGGAGAGATTGTGAACGCGATAGACAGGGACGGGGAGAGAGCAATGGGGCAATGGGCTGGAAGATGCAAGAGCAATGCGGAAACAGAAGGAGGTGAGAGAGGGGAGAGAGTGAGAGACAGAGGGGGAGCGGAGAGCGTGCTGGAGGAGAGTGCAGAAAGTCGGAACAGTGAGAGGGGAGTGAAAGATGAGAAACAGCGAATCAGTGTGTGATTGAGAAGGGGGAAAGTGTGGAGAACAGTGGGAGAGGATTGGGGAAGAGAGAGAAGAGTTTTTCAGAGAGAGAGGAAAGATCGAGGGGAGAGAGCGCCAGGAACAAGGACATAGAGGTGTATAGGGAAGAGCGGAAAGCGGGGAGGGGGGAGGAGCGGCAATTTTAAGAACAGACAGAGGTGGCAAGAACGGGTGAGGTTCGGGCAGTGAGCAGAGAGGACGAAGATAAGGGGACAGTGGGAGACAGTGAGGGAAAGAGTTTGCTAGAGGGACAGGGTGATACAGGAAGGGAGAGAGGCAGAGAGGAGAGAGAGAGAGAGAGAGAGAGAGAGAGAGAGAGGAGAGAGAGAGAGAGAGAGAGAGAGAGAGAGAGAGAGAGAGAGAGGAGAGAGAGGAGAGAGAGAGAGAGAGAGAGAGAGAGAGAGGAGATGGGGTGAGGGAAGGGGAGGGAGGGGAGAAAAGGGAAAGGACGAAAGCGAGGGAGGTTGGAAAGGGGAGAGGGAGTTTTAAGTTTTATACTGTGCCCCCTCCTCACCGTCACTCCCACTGTCCTCCCTCCTCTGCACCCCGACATATACATCACAGGCAGGAGAGTCCCTGTGGAATGCCATAGATACAGATCACTGCGCTGGAGTAGAACAGGGTAAAACAGTAACAGAATCCAGAATAAAGTGTCACAGTCACAGAGAATGTGCGGTTCAGGCAGACATTAAGGCGCATGGGCGACCGCGAGGTAAACTTTGAGGACAACAGTCCATCTTATCGGAATAGTGGACTATCCAAATGTCCAATAACAGCGGGGCAGACACTGTCTTTGAACCTGGTGAAACGTGCTTTCGTATCTTGCAATGATAGGGGCTGATGGGACGGAGGGAAGGAGACTTATCCAGGATGTGTGGGCATCTTTATCAGGCTGTCTGCTTTAGCGACGCAGCCGGAGTGCAGAGAGAGTCCGTGGAGATGAGGCTGAAACCCTTGATATGCTGAGCTCTGTCCACGATTCTCCTCACTTCCCTCCGGTCATGGACAGAGTAGATTCCCTCAAAGCCGAGCTGCATCGTGTTCAGAAAAGATGAGCGAGGTTCCACAAGAACAGGCCAAGCTAACTGAGGAGCCAGGAAGGTTAACGAGGGCAGAGCAGCAGACACGGTATTCGGAGCAAGAAGGTTGCGAGTGAACTGCTGAATTTTCGGAGCCAGTGAGATTTTCACAACTCAGGAGAAAGAGAGGCGATACTGCGCAGGCGCGCGACGTCAGCCCGCAGAGGGCGAAAGGTTTAAAAAGAAGACCGCCATTTCTACCGGGCACAGGAGAGAGAGGCAGCAAAGGGACAGGGCTCTGGCTCAACGGGCCGAGGCGGCAAAAGGGACGAGGCGAGGTAGGACGTATGTGCGTGAGGCCAGTTTTCCGTGTTCGGTGTCAGATATGAGGGGTCTTGGAGACTGCCAGCCTCCCGGACGGCCATTCACAGAAGAAGATGAACCCTGGAAATTGTTAAGGAATAGATGTACTCAGGGATACGGGAAAACGGTTCCCAGAAATTGAGGTCAAGTATAGATAGGGCAGTAAAGATTGCATCTTTATCAATCAAGGCACTGAGTACAGGAGTCGAGAGGTCACTTTGCAGTTGTACAGGACGTAAGGTAGGCTGACCTTGGTATTCAGTTTTCGTCCACCTGCTCTAGGTGAAATGCCACTGAGCAGCAAAGATTGCGAGGGAGCTTTACGGGGATATTGCCGAGAATCGAGGGACGGAGTTATGGAGATAAGTCAGGGAGGTTAAGATTTTATTCCTTGGAGTTCATGTGTGACCTTACAGAGGTTTATAAAACCACGTGGGACAAAACAAGTTGAATGCTCAGAGTCATTTTCTATAGACTCGGAGAATCGAGGATCAGAGCGCACAGTTCTGAGGTGACAGCAGAAAGAGATTTAACTGCGGACCAGAGTGATATTTTTTTTTAATCAGACGGTGCTCCGTCTATGGAACGTACTGCCAGAGGAAATGGTCGCTGCAGATGCATTATCACTTGTACACTTGTGCGTATAGCACGCGACCCCTTCAGAATGGCGTCATCAATGTGAACTCTGACCTGCCTGCGCAGTCACGGGCACTTCTCCTGGTCCCGACGCAATAGGAGGATCTTCATCCTTAGCGATAAGAAGTCCATTGTGGCGAAGGTTCAACTGACAGTAGGTGGGGTCCAGTCCATCTGGGAGAGAAAGCAAGAGAATGTGAGAGAGAGACAAATAGAAGGGCCAGGGACAGGTAGAAAATGGGGAGGTGGAGTGAGAGAGGGAGAAAATATGAATGGCGAGACAGAACGAAGAGCGAAATAAGACAGGCAATAGAGATGGAGAGGAGGGACCGAGGTAATGAGTGAAGTGGCAGTAAGAAATGCGAGAGTGTTATCGAACTAGACAGGGAGAGAGGGGTAGAGCGAGGGGAGAAAAATGTGGCAGAGGGTGCGAGAGGGACAGAAGTAGCGATAAGCAATGGTGAAAGAGGGGGAAAAGACCATAAGACAAAGGAGCTGAAGTCGGACATTCGACCCGTCGGGTCTGCTCCACAATTTCATCATGAGCTGATCCAATCTCCCCTTGAGTCCCATCCCTCGCCTTCTCATCATAACCTTTGATGCCCTGACTACTCAGATACCTATCAATCTCTACTTTAAATACACCCGATGACATGGCCTCCACTGCGCCGCCCGTGGCAAAAAAATCCACATATTCACCACCCTCTGGCTAAAATAAAATCTTCGCATCTCTGTTCTGAATGGGCGCCCTTCAATCCTCAAGTCAAGTCCTCTCGTACTAGACTCCCCCACCATAGGAAACAACTTTGCCAGATCTACTCTGCCCATGCCTTTCAATATTCTAAATCTTTCTATGAGGTCCCCCCTCATTCTTCTAAATTCCAAGGACTACAGTCCAAGAGCCGTCAAACATTCCACATATGCTAACATTCACATTCCCAGAACCATTCTCCTGAAAATTCTCTGAAACCACTACATTGTCAGCACTTCCTTTCTTAAATCAGGAGCCCAAAACTGCACACAGTACTCCAAGTGAGGTCTTACTCGTGTCTCATAGAGCCTCCACATCACTTTCCTGCTCCTATACTTTATTCCTATAGAAATGAATGCCAACATTGTATTCACCTTCTTCACCACCGAGTCAACCTGGAGGTTAACCTAAAGGGTGTCCTGCACGAAGACTCCCAAGTCCCGTTGCATCTCAGAAATTTGAATTCTCTTCCCTATATAAATAATAGTCGGCCCGTTTATTTCTTCTCCAAAGTGCATGATCGTACACTTTCACGACATTGTAATTCATTTGCCACTTCTTTGCCTATTCTCCCAATCTATCCAAGTCTCTCTGCAGACTCGCTGTTTCCTCAGTATCACCGCCCCCCCCCACCTAGATTTGTATCATCTGCAAATTTAGCCACAAAGCCATCTATTTTATCATCCAAATCGTTGAATGAATCGGCCCCAGCAAGGAACCCGTGTGGAACACCACTGGTAACCTGCAGCCAACCAGAATGGGATCCCTTTATTCCCACTCTCTGTTTCCTGCCGAACAGCCAACGCTCTATCCAAGTATGTAACTTTTCCGTAATTCCATGGGCTCTTATCTTGTTCAGCAGCCTCATGTGTGGTACCTTGTCAAAGGCCTTCAGAAAATCCAAATACACAACATCCACTGCACCTCCCTTGTCTAGCCTACTTGTAATTTCCTCAAAAAAAATTGCACTAGGTTTGTCAGGCAGGATTTTCTGTTAAGGAACCATGCTGAGTTCTGCCTATCTTGTCATATGCCTCTAGGTACTCCGTAACCATGTCCTTGACAATCGACTCCAACAACTTCTCAAGAACCGACTTCAAGCTAACAGGTCTGTGATTTCCTTTTTGCTTCCTTGCCCCAGTCTCAAATAGCGGAGTGACATTTTCAATCTTCCAGTCATCCGGAACCAGGCCAGACTCTATCGACTTTTGAAAGATCATTGCTAATGCCTCCGTAATCTCTACAGCTACTTCCTTCAGAATACGAGGGTGCATTCCGTCTGGTCCAGGAGATGTATCTACCCTTAAACTATTCAGCTTCCTGAGTACTTTCTCTGTCGTTTTTGTGACTGCGCATATTTCTTTTCCCTGACACTATTGAGTGCCCGGTATATTGCTGATGTCTACCTCAGTGAAGACGGATGCAAAATACTCGTTCAGTTCCACCGCCTTCTCCTCATCCCCCATTGCAATTTCTCCAGCATTATTTTCTATCGGTCCTATATCTACTGTCACCTGTCTTTTACTCTTTGTATACTTGAAAAACTTTTAGTATCCTCTTTGAATTATTATTTGCTAGCTTCCATTCACAGTTCATCTTTTCCCTCTTAATTACCTTAGTTTATTTTTGTAAGATTTAAAAAACTTCCCAATCCTCTGTCTTCCCTCTAATTTTTGCCTCCTTGTATGCCCCCTGCTTTGCTTTTAGTTTGGCTTTGACTTCTCTTGTCAGTCACGAGGTTACGGAGTATCTTTTTTCCATTCGAAAATTTCTTCTTTTTTGGAATATAATCTGTCGTGCACCTTCCTCACTTCTCGCATAAACTCCAGCCACTGCTGCTCTGCTGTCCTTCCCGTTGGTGTCCCTTCCCAGTCAACTTCGGCCAGTTCCTCTCTCATGCCACTGTAATTTCCTTTACTCCACTGAAATACAGACACATCGGATTTTGGCTTCTCTTTCTCAAATTTCACAGTAACTGAATTCCAAGTAGACTAGACAAGGGTGATGCAGTAGATGTTGTGTATTTGGATTTTCAGAAGGCCTTTGACAAGGTGCCTCACATGAGGCTGCTAAACAAGGTAAGAGCCCGTGGAATTACGGAAATAGTGGATAGAGCGTTGGCTAATTTGCAGGAAACAGAGAGTCTGCAGAGAGACTTGGATAGATTGGGAGAATGGGCAAAGAAGTGGCAAATGAAATACAATGTTGGAAAATGTATGTCCATGCACTTTGGGAGAAGGAATAAATCGGGAGAGCCTATTATTTTAGTGGGGAGAGAATTCAAAGTTCTGAGATGAAACGGGACTTGGGAGTCCTCGTGGAGGATACCCTTCAGCTTCACCTCCAGGTTGAGTCGGTGGTGAAGAAGGCGAATGCAATGTTGACATTCATTTCTAGAGGAATAGAGTACAGGAACAGGGATGTGATGTTGAGACTCTGTAAGTCACTGGTGAGAGCTCCCTTGGAGTACTGTGTGCAGTTTTGTGCTCCTTATTCACGAAATGATGGACTGACGTTGAAGAAGGCTCAGAGAAGATTCACCAGTTTGATTCCGGGAATGAAACGGTCAACATAGGAGGAACGTTTGAACTCTCTTGGACTGTGCTCATTGGAATTTAGAAGAATGAGGGGGGATCTCATTGAAACATTTCGAATGTTGAAATGCATGGACATGGTGGATGTGGCAAAGTTGTTTCTTATGGTGGGGGAGTCTAGTACGAAAGGGCATGAATTACGGTTTGAAGGGCGCTCATTCAGAACACTTTTCCCAGAAAGTGAAGTGAAGTCTCAGGTAGACAAGGCGGTGAAGAATGCGTGTGGACGCAGGCTTTCATCAGAACGTCCCTGAGTACAGGCGTCAGGTGGCCATGTTGCAGTTGTACAGGACGTCGGTGAGGCCGCACTTGGAGTTGGATATTCAGTCTCGATAGTCCTGTTCCCGGAAATATGCAATCGAACTGGAAATGAGTGCGCGGGGAGATTTACAACGGCGTTTCAGCGGGGGGGGGGGGGGGGGGACGAGAGATTTACGACGACGTTGCCAGGATTCCAGGGACTGAGTTAGGGAAAGAGGTTGGGTTGATTGTGATTTTATTCCTTGTGGCGCAGGGATGACCTTTCAGTGGTATCTAAAGCCACGAGGATCACACACGGAGTGAATGGGAGCAATTATTTCTCCTAGACTTGGACAATCGAGGACCAGAGCGCACTAGTACAAGTAGAAAGGGAAAGATAAAATTCAACCGGTGAGCCGATTGACAACAGTTTGTTACCCATATGGTGGTCAGTCTGTGGAACGAGATGCCAGGGGATGGGTGGAGACAAATCCATTGCACACTTGGGAATTTGGGAGTATGAAATATGAGCCCTCTAGAATGACGTCGTTGCTGCATCACTGACCTGCTTGTGTATTGGTGAGACGTTCGACTTTCCGAATGTTCAGCTCGGTGTAGGTGGAGGTCATATCGTCTGCGAGAGAGAGATAGACAAGGATGAGAGAGCGCGGTAGAGAATCGGGGACAGTGAGGTGCAGAGGGAATCGAAGAGAATACAGAGAGTGTGGGGGAAAGCGAGATGTATGAAAGGAGAGAGGCAAGAGAGGGAAGAAAGACAGGGAGTACAACGACAGAGAGTGACATGGATGGATGGAGTGGTTGAGAGAGCGGTGATCGAAGAAGGGAGATGGGCGCGAAAATAGAAGAGAATGTGTGAAAGAGAACGAGGAGAGATAGGGAAGAGAGAGGGGATAAAGTGAGGTGAAAGGAGTGAGGTAGTCAGCGCGGAGAGTAGGATTGAGAGGCAAGACGGAGGGGTGAGTGAGTAGAAAGTGAAGGTTAGAGAGATATGGTGGAGAGAGGGTGGAAGAGAAAAAAGTAGCGAGAGTGTGGGGGAAAGAGTGCAGAAGGGAGAGCCGGAGTGGGAGACCGGGGGACGGTGACAGAGGGGAGAGGATTAAGAAAGTGAGTAATGAGAGAGAGAACAGTATGGGGATAATGGTGAGAGGGAAAGGACAGGGGGAAAGGAGGGACAAGGGACAGAGTGAATACAATAGAGGGCAGGGTGGATGAGGTGGGCAAGAGGGATAGATAGGAGAAGAGAGGAGAAACAGAATATTGAGCGTGAGAGGTAGAGAAGGGAGAAGAGATAAGGTTTGTGCAGAGTGAGAGGTGGGAGACCAGAGCGAAGGGGTAAGAGGGGATTAAAACATATGTTAGAGTGCTTCCTCATCACCGCATCTCTCATTGCCCTCTCTAAACACCACCCTACCCACGGCGCTCCTTCGTCACCTGCCATCCCACAGCGCTCTCTCCTTTCGCCCTCTCAGCGCTCCCCCCCTCAGTCACCCTTCCACCCCACCGCGGCGACCACGACACTGCTACAACATTCAATCTTGCCACACCACTCTCTCTGCACCCCACTCCACAACGTTGCATCTATACTGCCCTCCTATGCCGGCCGCTCCACGCCACCCTTCCCGAAGTGCACCATGGTCACTGATGCCCCCGCCCCTTCACAATGCTCCTACCTAGTCGCTTGTCCTGCGCGCTCCTTCCGCGTATTCTCAAACAGCGAATCATGAGGGTCAGCTGTAGTTTGCCCTGAAGTCTCACGACAGGAATGGAGACGTTACATGACCACAGTCAATGCAACAATGATTAAACTGACCTCCATCTCTACAGACCTGGCGCACAGACAGTGCCTTGGCTTTAGGCTCCGCGTACGATAGAGCAATTTCAGCTGAGGTTCAGCAAAACAGTGAGGTTCAGAAATTGGCTGAGGGTCCCTCATCATCGACCAAGTGCTCACACTCGGGATCAGACACGGAGGGAACCTCGCTCCTCACCGCCCCATCACACATCCGCCGGTCAGATACAGAGTGAATCTCCCTCCACACCGACCCATCACACACTCCCGGGGTCAGGCACAGAGTGAATCTTCCTCCACACCGACCCATCACACACTCCCGGGGTCAGACACAGAGTGAATCTCCTAGTGCAGCATCTCACAATCCTGGGCTCAGACATGGAGTGAAGCTAACTCCCCACTATGCCATCACAGACACCCGGAGTCAAACGCAAAGGAAGTTTCCATCTACACTGCCCATCACACGCTTTCGGAGTCAGAGTCAGATTGAAACGCACTCCCCTCCGTCTTTCTGCCCCACTCACCTCGGGAAGGAGCCCGTGAGCCAGTTTTTATGGGTTTCATATTCATGTAAGTCTCGCTGTCGTCCATTCTGTCGAGGATCCTCTGCGTCTCTGTGCTCAGGAAGGAGAAGCAACCGTTGTCCGAGGAAGCCTGTTATGACAAGGAAGTCAGACCGATAACAATAAACACGAGCTGAGCAGCTGATAAAGCGAGGAAGCGAGAGCAGGGGGTGGAGGAGGTGTCGCGGATAGGGATTCAGAGAATGTGGCCCACTGAGAAGCACTTCAGTAAGGCCTTTGACAAGGACCCGCGTGGGAGGTCAGTTGGGAAGATTCACTTGCTCGGTATACATGGTAAAGTAATAAACTGGATTCGACATTGGCGCTATGGGAGAAGCCAGAGAGTGGCAGTGGATGATTGCTTCTCTGAGTGGAGGCCTGTGACTAGTGGTGTGCCACAGGGATCAGTGCTGGGTCCATTGTTATTTGTCGTCCATATCAATTATCTGGATGATAATGTGAGAAACTGGATCAGAAAAATTGCTCATGATACAAAGATTGCAGGTGTAGTGGACAGTGAGGAAGATTTTGAAAGCTTGTAGATGGATTTCGACTAACTGGGGAAATGGATTGGGAAATGGCAGATGGAGTTTAATACAGACAAGTGTGAGGTATTGCAATTTGGATGGGAAAACCTGTTAGAACATTCAAGGTAAATGATAGGGTACTGAAGAGAGCAGTCGACCAGAGGGATATGGGAATACAAATACAAAATTCCCTAAAGGTGGTGTCGAAGGTAGATAGGGTAGTAAAGAGAGCATTTGGTATATTGTCCTTTATAAATCATAGAATTGACTATAAGAGTTGGAATGTTATGGTGAGGTTGTATAAGGCATTGGTGAGGCCGAATTTGGAGTATTGTGTGCAGTTGTGGTCAGCGAATTACAGGAAGGATATTAATAAGGTTGCGAGAGTGTAGAGAAGGTTTACAAGGATTTTGCCGGGACTTGAGAAACTGAGTCACAGAGAAAGGTGGAATAGGTTCGGGCATTTCTGCGTAGAGCGTAGAAGAATGAAGGGAGTTTTGATAGAGGTATATACAATTATGGTGGGTATAGATAGAGTGAATGCAAGCAGGCTTTCTACACTGAGGCTAGAGGAGAAACAAAATCAGAGGGTTTGCGTTAAGGGTGAAGGTGTAGCCGCGTGGCCTTGTAGATAAGGCATCAGTCTAGTGATCTAAAGGTCACTGGTACTAGCCTCAGCTCAGGCAGAGTGTTGTGTCCTTGAGCAAGTCATTGAACAACACATTGCTCTGCGACGACACCGGAGCCAAGCTGCTTGAGTCCTAGTGCCCTTCCCTTGGATAACATCGGTGGTGTGGAGAGGGGAAGGCTTGCAGCTTGGGCAACTGCCGGTCTTCCATACAACCCTGCCCAGGCCTGCGCCCTGGAAACCTTCCAAGGCGCAAATCCATGGTCTCAGGTGACTAACGGATACCTATTACTATTATTACTATTGAAGGAGGAAAATTTCAAAGGGAACATTAGGGGGCGGGGGCTTCTCAGACAGACAGTAGTGAGAGTGTGGAATGAGCGGCCAGATGATGTGGCAAATGCGGACTCACTTTTAACTTTCAGGGCTTGGACAGGTACATGGATGAGAGTTGTATGGAGGGATACGGGCCAGGTGCAGGACACTGGGACTAAGCAGATAAATGGTTCGGCACAGCCAAGAAGGGCTAAAAGGCCTGTTTCAGTGATGTAATGTTCTATGGTTCTATGGATCAGCAACTAATTCTGCTCCTAAATCTTGCGTTCTTATGATAAGTTTATTTTGTCTTATTATGAAAGAGGTTAAATGCTGTTACTAAGCTTGACTAGCTGAAGATTGAGGCCACGAAAGTCACAGGATAAGATGCAGGCGCTGCCTTGCTTGTGGGAGCTAACAAAAGGTAACAAAGTTCCATACCAAGAATGAGGTAATGTTAACTTCTATCCCACACTGTCTTGGTAATGGAGTAACTGATTGTAGACGTGCAGTACTAATTTTGCGCACCGCCCGGCAGCATTCGTAGACTGGCTGATATCTAACAAGTGCTTCTCGAAATAACTTACTGAGTTTATGTGGCTGTTGGCTGTACCCTACCATTACTTCCCTGGCTCCTCAAATTCATCCCCTGAACATTTGCCAAATTTCTTCCGTACTTTTCCCGGAGAACTTATATTTCCAAATTAAGTTTCCATGTTCCTGCCTGATAGTCTCATAATTGTCCTTACAACAATTAAACACTTTTCTGACTGTCTGTTCCTGTCTCTCTCTAATGCTATTGTAAAGGAAATAGAATAATAATCACGATCTCCAAAATGCTCTCCCACTGAGAGGTCGGACACCTGAGCATGTTGATTTCTCAATACCAAATCAAGTACAGCCTCTCCTCTTGTAGACTTATCTACATATTGTGTCAAGAAACCTTCCTGAAAAACACCTAAAAACTCCACCCGATTTAAACCCCTTGCTCTTGGGAGATGCCAATCGATATTTGAGAAATTAAAATCTCCCATCGCGACTACCCTGTCATTATTCCACCTTTCCAGGATCTGTTCCCTTATCTACAACTCGATATCCCTGCTATTATTGGGCGGACCACCTTTTCTGCAGCTGCGTCACTATCTCTGATCAGTAGTGCCACGACCCCACATGTTTTGGCTCCCTCCCTGGCTTTTCTGAAATATCTAAAATTCGGCTCTTGAAGTAACCATTCCTGTCCCTGAGCTATCCAAGTCTCTGTAATGGCCACCACATCATATCTCCAAAGGGGATAGTGATCACACACATACCTCCTTTATCATAGCGTTGGAGAGGGATAGGAACAGATAAGTTAGGAAAGCATTTAGTTGAAGTAAGGAGAAATATGAGGTTAAGGCAGGAAGTTGGAAGCATACATTTAGATCAGGTGTTCTCAGAAATGTAAGAAAGAGTTGTGGCAAATTTCTACAGGATATTTGCGTGACTTTATGCATAGGTTTTTTCCAATGAGAAAGGGAAAGGATAATAGTCTACAGGAACCGTGGTCAACAAAGACTGTTGGAAATGAAGCCAAGAAGAAAAGAAGGCCTTAGCAAATTTAAAAAGACTAGTTGATGACAGAGATCTAGAAGATATAAACACTAACAGGAAGGAGCTTTAGAAAGAAATTAGGGGAACCAGAAGTGGCCATAAGAAGCCTTTGTAGGTTAGTATTCAGGCGCACCGCAACACACTGTTTACGTATTTGAAGAACAAGTGGATAAGAAGTGAGAGAGTAGGACGAATCAAGTGTGACAGTGGAAAAGTGTGGATGGAACCTCAGGAGACAGCAGAGGTACATAATGAATACTTTGCTTCAGAATTCACTAGTGTTAAGGAATCTTACGATTGTAAGGGTGACTTAAAGCGGACTAAAATTCTTGAGCATGTAAATGTTAAGAAATATGAATTGCTGGAGTTTTTATAAAGCATCAAGTTTCAAAAGTCGCCGGAAAAGGAGGACCAGGCAACTGTGCGAGCCAAACGAGGAGATATCTGAGCCTCTGGTGATGATGGTTGCATCATCAATGGGGACGGGTGAGTTTCCGGAGGATTGGAAGGTTGGGGTTGTTGTCCTTTATTCACAAAACGGAGTAGAGAAGGCCCAGGAAATTATAGACCAATGAGTCGGATTGATTTTTTTTTTGAGAAAGATATTGATAAAGGTAGCGCAGTAGATCTAGTTTATAGTGATTCCAATGAGAATTTCATAATGTACGCATGGAGGTCTTATTGAGAAAGTAAGGGTGCAAAAAAAAGTTGAATTTCCCCATGGGGATGAATAAAGTATCTATCTATCTATCTATCTATCTATCTATCTATCTATCTATCTATCTATCTATCTATCTATCTATCTATCTATCTATCTATCTATCTATCTATCTATCTATCTATCTATCTATGGGACCCAAAGGGACTTTGCTTTTTGGATGAAAGGCCGGTGAACAGTAGAGTTCCTCAGGAACCTGTTCTGGGAACCCTTCTCTTCGTGATTTTATAAATTGCCTGGATGAAGATGTGGAGGTGTTGGTTAGTAAATTTGCGGATTATACATGGTTGGGGTCGTTGAGATACCCCCAATAATGAGGTCTGTCCGAGCTTACAGCGGGACAGTCCTAGGATGCAAAACTGGGCTGAGAAGTGGCAGATAGTGTTCAACCCAGATATGTGTGAGGTTGTCCTTTTTTGTAGGTCAAATATGATGGAATGATTTTCGGCAGTTCGGTGGCTCAGAGACATCTTGGAGTTCGAGTCCATAGGACACTCAACACTGCTGCGCAGGTTGTCTCTGTGCTTAAGAAAGCATACGGTGCATTGGCCTTCATCAACCGTGAACCTGAGTTTAGTAGCACAGAGGTAATATTACCAATGATCAGACCCCACTTGGAATACGGTGCTCAGTTCTAGTCGCCTCACTACAGGAAGGATGTGGAAACGATAGAAAGGATGAAGAGGAGATTTACAAGGATGTTGCCTGGATTGGAGTTCCTGCCTTATGAGAATAGGTTGAGTAAACTTGGCTATATTTCTTTGGAGCGACGGAGAATGACAGATGACCTGATAGAGATGATGAGAGACATTGATCGTGGATATTCAGAGGCCTTTTTTCCCCCAGGAATGAAATGGATAGCACGAGAGGGTACAGTTTAAAGCTGCTTAGAAGTACCTACCGAGGGGATATCACGGGTATTTCTATTTTGGTTCGGAGAAAGTGGTGAGTACGCGTAATGCTCTGCCGGACACGGTGGTGGAGCCCGATACGACAGCAACTTTTAACAGTCTCCTGGACAGGTACATGGAGCTCAGAAAAATAGAGAGCTATTGGTCGACCCAGGTAAATTCGAAGTCCATTCTGTAAAAGGGCTGGATGGTTCGGAGGTAAGGGCATTTTCTCACAGTTTGTCGGCAGAAGATCCTGTATTGTGATTTAGGCATTCTGTCTTTCTATGTTTCTATGTTTCCATGACCTCTGGACGGAGCGGTCTGAGGATAGTGGATCCGAGGGTCGGCTACGATCGGAAGAGGTCAACGGGAACAAATGGACGACACTGTGAGCTCCAACGTTGGAATATTAGACTGTTTCTTAAGAATGTGCCCCTTTCTTTTTTTATGTTACTTTACTAACCATATAGTCAAAATACAAATTTAAAACTCAAACGTTTACTCTCATATTCTGTACTGTTTCTAAACATCGTATAACATCCACCCAAACGAGATTTTGTAAGGTTCTCGGTCCGGGGGCTACCATCACCCGGATGAAGCCGCGAGCTGAACGGATGATTGCATTCCCACTAATTTTTATTTTCTTGTAATCCCCTTCTTTAGCTTTTACAAGAGCTCTGAGTTCCCTTTTCGGCCAAAATTGAATACTTCTTCAGTACTGAGAACTTCTTCATTTTTGGAATACACATGTCCTGTACCTTCCTCATTTTTTCCTGGAAAGGAAAGCAATTGCTGCTCTGCTGAAATCCCTTGCAGATGTGGTTGGAGAAATGGCAGATGAGTTCAACCCGGACAAACAGAAAGATATAGCACACGATTAAAGACAAGACAGTGTCGATGAGCAGAGGGATCTTACGGTCCGTGTTTGTAGCTCCATGAACGTGGCTCCACAGTTTGCAGACGATATGAAGATAAGTGGAGGGGAAGGTAGTTTTGAGGAAGTAGACGGGCTACAGAAGGGCTTGGACAGGGCAAAGAAATGGCAGATGTACTGCTGTGTTGAAATATGTATGGTCATGCATTTTGGGAGAAAATGAAAGGGATGACTATTTTCTAAATGGAGAGAAAATACAAAACTCAGAGATTCAAGGGGACTTTAAAGTCATTGTGCGGGATTCCCCAAAGGTTAATTTGGAGGTAGAACACAGAGATCTACAGGACATTCCCGGCCCCTCAGCCCACAATGTTGTGCCGATGATGTAACCTTCTCAGGTTGAGTGTGTGGCGAGGAGGACAAATGCATGTCAGCATTTCGACTCGAATATAAAAGGAAAGGTGAGATGCTGAGATTTTATAAAGCGCTGGTGAGACCTCACGTGGAGTATTGTGAACAGTTTTGGGTGTCTTATCTTAGAAAGATGTTGATCAAAGTGGAGAGGGGTCAAACGAGGTTCACAAAATGATTCCAAGATTGAAGGGCCTCATATGAGAAGTGTCTGATATTTCTAGGCCTGCACTCACTTGAATTTCTATTGAAATCTATTGAGTATTTAAATACCTTGATCGAGGTGATGTGGAGAGGATGTTTTCTGTGGTGGGGGAGTCGAAGACCAGAGGACAAAGACTTGGAAGAGCGGCGCGTCCTTTACGAAAGGAGAAGAGGAGAAATTACTTTAGCCAGAGAGTGGTGAATCTGTTGATTTCTTTGCCACAGGCGGCCGTGGAGGTCAAGGCTTTATTTATTTAAGGCAGACGCGCAGTTCTAATTTTGTGCACCTCCCGGTAGAATTTCGTAGATTGGCTGATACCGAACAAGTGCTTCTTGAAATCGCTCACTGACTATATTTAGCTGTTGGCACGTGCCCAAAATGCACTCTATAAATTTAAGTGATATTGGCAGAGTCGTAAAGCAAAGTGATCACCTATTCAAGGGTTAACCGTACACCGATGTCTGTGTCTTTATTTGTGTTTGACCCCGGGATAGATTCTTTTACAGTCCAATTCGGTAAAACAGGGCATATTCTATCGAGAGTAATGATGTGAGACCCAGGGAGAGATGACCGACTGATTTGATTGTGCAGGACCTATTTTTCTGTGTTGTTATATGTAATATACATAGACATGTCCATTAAGAATATCCCAGATGGTGGACGCCCTGGGAGATGGAAGATTGGGAGAGAACTGGAGTGGTGAGAGAGGGAACGAGAGGAAGAGATAGGGAACGTGGAACATAGAAGGGGAGGGAGGTATCAGATGGCGTGAGACCCAGGGAGAGTTGTCGGTCTGATTTGACCGGGGAAGGGAGATCCCGCACGGGTAGTAGATGTGACTTTCATGGAACTTGACAAGGCTTTTAAAAAGATCCATATTGCAGACGACATTGGAGGATGATGTGGAACCCACGAACACCTCTCCGAGCAGTTTGATTGCGTCACAAGAATGTACACTGTGCAGTTAATAACCTTGCCGAAGAGAGTAATGTCGGGTGGCGTTGTCAACGGAGAGGACAGTTATCATTGATAGGGGGATCCTATCAGCTGATTAGGTTTTCCGAGCGCAGCCACATGCAGTTTAATTCGTTAAGGGCGAGCAGTCATATTTCAGGACGACAAACCACGGCAAGACTTTCACAGAGAACGGGAGCGACTCTGGGAATTATAGCAGTGCAAAGGGCCGAGGCATCCAGGCACACGTTTCCATGAAATCGTAGTCACAGGTAGACGGGGACGCTGGGGGGTGCTGTAGAACAGAGAACACCAGGGAATCATTAAAAAAAACATTAAAAAAACATAGCACAATACAGGCCCTTCGTCAGACAATGCTGTGCTGAACGTGTACTTACTTTAGAAATTACTTAGGGTTACCCATAATCCTCTATTCTTCTCAGCTCCATACAGGACTCTATTAAAAGTTCCTATTGTATCCGCATCTAGCAGAGTCGGATGTAGCACATTCCACGCCCTCACCAGTCTACGTAAAAAAGAAACTGCTCCTATCATCCCCTCTGTACCTACTGCAAGCAACTTAAAATTGTTCCCTCTCCGGTTAGCCATTGAAGCCCTGGGAAAAAGCCTCTGACAATCCACACGATCAATGCCTCTCATCATTTATACACCGCTATCAGGTCACCTCACATCCTCCGTCGCTGCAAGGACAGAACTCCGAGTTCACTCAAACTATTACTCGACAGCATGATCCCCAAACCAGTCAACATCCTTATAAATCTCCTTTGTACCATTCCTACAGGTTCAACATCATCCCTGTTGTCAGATGACCAGAACTGATCACAGTTCTCCGGGGGGTGGGGGGGGGTCTTAACGGTGTGCTATAGGGCTGTAACATTACCTCTCGCTGTTGAACTCCATTCCACGGTTGAGGATTACCAATGCACCGTATTCTTCAACACAGAGTCAAACAGCGCAGCCGCTCTGAGTGTCTGATGGACTCGGACTCCAAGATCCCTCTGATCGTCCACACTGCAAGGTTTACCATTATTAATATATTCTGCCATTATATTAAACCTACACAAATGAACCACCTCCCGTTTACTTGGGGTGAACGCAATTTGCCACTTCTCAGCCCAGTTTTACATCCATAAGACCATCAGATAAAGGAGCAGAAGTCGGCGTTTCGGCCCATCGAATCTGCTCCGCCATTTTATCATGAGCTAATCCATTCTCCCATTTAGTCCCACTGCCCCGCCTTCTCACCTTATCCTTTGATGCCCTGACAACTTAGATAACTATCAATCTCTGCCTTAAATGCACCCAATTACTTGAAATCCACTGCCGCCCGTGGCAACAAATTCCACAGATTCACCACCCTCTGGATTAAAAAAAAACTTCGCATCTCTGTTCTGAACGGGAGCCCTTCAATCCTTCAGTCATGCCCTCTCGTAATAGACTCTCCTACCATGGGAAACAACTTTGCCACATCCACTCTGTCCATGCCTTTTAACATTAGAAATGTTTCTACCAGTTCCCCGCTCATTCTGTTAAGCTCAGAGGAGTGCAGTCCAAGAGCGGTCAAATGCTCCTCATATGTTACCCCTCTCATTCCCGGAATCATTGTAGTGAAGCTTCTCTGAACCCACTCCAAAGTCAACTCAGCCTTTTTTAAAACAAGGATCCCAAAACTGACCACAGTGCTTCAAGTAAGGTCTTACCAGTGCCTTATAGAGCCTCAACATCACATCCTTGCTCCTGTACTCGATTCCTCTGGTAATAAATGCCAACATTGCATTCGCCTTCTCCACCACCGACTCAAGCTGGAGGTTAACATTAAGGGTGCCCTGAACGAGGACTCCCATGTCCCGCTGCATCTTACAACTTTGAATTCTCTCCTTATTTAAATAATATTCTTACCAAATATTATTTCTTACCAAAGTGCATGACCATGCACTTTCCAATGTTGTATTTCATTTGCCACTTCTTTTCTCACTCTCCCAATCCATCCAGGTCTCTCTGCAGACTCTGTTTCCTCAGCACTACTGGCCTCTTCACCTATCTTTGTATCATCAGCACACTTAGCCACAAAGCCATCTATTGCGTAATCCAAATCGTTGACATACGGAGTAAAAAGAAGCGGCCGCAGCACGAACCATGTGTAACACGACTGGTAACCAGCAGCCAACCAGAATGGGATCCGATTATTCCCACTCTCTGTTTCCTGCCAATCAGACAACGCTCTGTCCACGTATACAACTTCCCCGTAATTCCACAGGCTTTTATCTTTTTTAGCAGCCTCATGTGCGGCACCTTGTTTAAGGCCTTCAGAAAATCCAAATACACAACATCCACTCCATCTCCCTTGTCTAGTCTACTTGTAATTTCCTCAAAATCCAATCGGTATCCCGCTGTAATCGCTGACAGCTCTCCGCTCTATTCGAACTCCATGCAGAAAATGACCCTTCTGTAACAACCGTTTGCCTTCTGTGGGCAAGCCAGTTCAGCATCCACAAAGCAATGTCCCCTTGGATCCCATGCATCGTTTCATTCTTAATAAGCCTTGCTTGGGACACCTTATCAAATGCCTTGCCGAAATCCTTTAACACTGAATCTACTGCTCTTCCTTCACCAACGTGCATTGTCACATCCTCAACAAATTCAATCAGGCTCGTAAGGCACGTCCTGCCCTTGCTAAAGTTATGCTGTCTATTGCTAAACATATTATACCTCCCCGAATGTGCATAAATCCTGCATTTTACGATCTTCTCCATCAACTTACCAACCACTGTCTTAAGACTCACTGGTCTATAATTTCCTGGGCTGCATCTACTCGCTTTCTGGAATAACAGAACAATATCAGCAACCCACCAATCCTCCGGAACCTCGCCCGTCCTCATTGAGGATGCAAAGATCATCGCCAAAGTCTCAGCAATCTCCTCCCTTACTTCCCAGAGTAGCCTTGGGTACATCTCATCCGGTCCCGGCGACTTATTCAAATTATGATTTCGAAAATCTCCAGCACATTCTCTTTTTTAATATCTATGTGCTCAAGCTTTTCAGTCTGCTGCAAGTCATCACAACGATCACCAAAATCATTTTCTATAGTGAGATCTCACTGAGATCTAACACCTGACCAGGTTGATTTTCCAACAGCAAATCAAGAAGCTTCTCGTCCTGCAGGCTTATCTTCAAATTGTGTCAAGAAACCTTCCAGGACACAACTAACAGACTCCCAGCCATCTAAACCTCTTGCTCTAGGGAGATGCCAATCGATATTTGGGAAATTAATATCTCCCATCGCGACTACTCTGTTATTATCATAACTGTCCAGGATTTGTTCCCCTATCTGCTCCTCCATATTCCGGCTGCTATTGGGCGGCCTATATATAAAACAAAAACACCCAGTAAAGTTATTGACTCTTTCCTGTTCCCAGTCTTCACCTAAGAGTCTCCGTAGAGAATTCCTCCAAGGCGTCCACCTTTCCTGCAGCTGTGTCACAATCTATGATCAACAGTGCCACGCCCACAACTCTTTTGCCCCCCAACCTGTCCTTTTTTTAACATCTAATGGTCGATACTTGATGTATCCATTCCTATCTCTGAGCCATCCAAGTCTCTGTAATGGCCACCATATCATATCTCCAAAGGATTGCTTCGGCAGTTTGAACGGGGCACGAATGCGCAAGTGCGTGAAATACAGCCCGTGAGGCAGCGGGAGTGTTTATAAAGCGAGCAGATTAACGGAGCGGGGGGCGTAGTGGAGGGAGACAGAGTAGGAAGGCTTTGGCTCCAGAGGCTTCGGCGAGCAGATGCTGTTGACGAGTTTGCTTCCAGTGAGGTAAGGCCGGGTAATCTACTTTAATTAATCTAATTGTTTTAGGAGTAAGTAATGGAGGCAGCATTTCGGGCAGTCGAGTGCTCCGTTAGCAGGATGTGGGAAGTCCGGGCGAGCACAAATGTGCCTGATGACCACACCTGCAAAAGGTACATCCAGCTGCAGCTCCTGACAAACCGAGTTATGGAACTGGACATGGAGCTGGATAAACTTCGGATCATTCGGGAGGCTAAGGCAGAAATAAACAGGAGTTACAGGGAGATATTTACCCCGAAATGTCAGGAGTCAAGTAGCTGGGTGACTGTTAGCAAGGGGAAAGGGAATAGACAGAATGAGTAAAGCACCCCTGCCGCTGTTTAGAGAGTTAGGTGCAAAATTGAAGGACAGGACCTCCATGTTTGCAATCTAGTAAGGCAGAAATAGGAACATAATGCAGCTAAATACGTGGCTAAGGAGTTTGTGCAGGAAGGATGGCTTTATGTTTCTGGACAATTGGGCCTTGTTCCAGGGAAGGTGGGGCTTGTACCGACGGGACGGGTTGCACCTGAACTGATGCGGGAAGGTTTGCTAGTGTTGCACCGGGGTGTTCAGACTAGATTTGCTGGGGGAGGGGAACCAGAGTGTTAGAGCAGATGGTGAGGCGGAGAAGGCTAAAGTTCATGCGAGAGCTGCAAGTACAGTGCATGGAGTAAAGCCAGATCTAGCATTAGAGGAAAGAGAAACAGAATAAAGGTTGTAAAGGTAGTTAGGTAGAAGGGCTAAAGTGCGTGTAAGACAATGCAAGAACCATCAGGAACAAAGGTGATAACAAATTGCTCTTTCAATTTCTCAGTTCTATCCATACTGACTTTAGATCTCCTGATTCTATGTCACACCTCGCAAGGGACTGAATTTCATTCCTCACCAGCAGAGCCACCCCACTCCCTCTGCCCACCTGTCTGTCCTTTTGATAGGACGTTTACGCTTGATTATTCATTTCCCAGTGAAAAGTGGCAGACGCGTTCACCTCTGAGAAGTGTGAGGTGGTATACTTTGGAAGGACAAACTCCAAGGCAGAGTACAAAGTAAATGGCAGGATACTTGGTAGTGGGGAGGATCAGAGGGATGTGGGGGTACGTGTCCACAGATCACTGAAAGTTGCCTCACAGATAGATAGGGTAGATAAGAAAGTCTATGGGGTGTAGGTTTTCATAAGTCTAGGGATAGAGTTTTAGAGTCGCGATGTAAAGGTGCAGCTCTATAAAACCCTGGTTAGGCCACACTTGGAGAACTGTGCCCAGTCTGGGCACCTCACTATAGGAAGGATGTGGAAGCATTGGAGAGGGTACGGAGGAGATTTACCAGGATGCTGCCTGGTTTAGAGAGTATGCAATTTGATCAGAGATTAAGGGAGCTCGGATTTACACTTTAGAGAGAAGGGGGATGAGAGGAGAAATGATAGAGGTAAACAAGATATTAAGAGGAATAGATAAAGTGGATAGTCAGCGCCTCTTCCCCAGGGCACCACTGCTCTATACAAGAGGACATGACTTTAAGGTAAGGGGTGTGAAGTTCAAGGGGGTTATTGGAGGAAGGTTTTTTTTTACTCAGAGAGTGGTTGGTGAGTGGAATGCACTGTCTGAGTCAGTTGTGAAGGCAGATACACTAGTGAAATTGAAGAGACTACTAGACAGGTGTATGGAAGAACTTAAGGTGGGGGGTACTATGGGGGGCATTGTTTAAGGGTCGGCACAGCATTGTGGGCCGAAGGGCCTGTAATGTGTTGTTTTATTCTTTGTTGTATGTTGTAACACTGCCATACATTTCGTATTCGTCATTTTCACCCATAAAGCCTCACTTTGTCGAATTTTCTTGCCTGTCCTGACTGTCCACTGCAGCAAAATTTTCTGAGCCTAGTAATGGCACCCCTCCTCCTTTAATTCCTTCCTCTTACTCACGACTAAAAATAGGGAAACCCGAAATACCGTGCTCTCCTGCTTGCGCCTCCTACACCCAATTCTCAGTAATGTCCACAGTTTCATAATTCACTGTATTGATTCATTCCCTGAGATCAACCGCCTTTTTTAAAGCTTCTTGCATTGAAATATACAGAGCTGAGTGCACGAGTCGTATTATGCATAAACTCTTCATATCTGACTATTTCTGCGGTCTTAACAACATCTGTCTGCATATCGACTCTGCTCTTCTCTGGAGCTCTGATTCCCATCCCCCTGAAACTCAATTTCATCAACTCTCCCAAAAACTTCCATGCACAGTACTGACACACCTTCCCGCTAGGATATCAGTTCCCCTCCAGTTCAGGTGAAAAGTGTCTTCCATCTCTTCTGTACAGATCCTACCTTCCTCGGAGAAAAATGCTATGACTCCAGTTTTCTGAGCCCTCCCACTTACAACACGTGATAAACTGTACGGTCGTCCTATATCTGGGCACACTGGGACGGATAGTGGTCCTCTCCTTTAATTTAATAGCTAAATCCCTGACCTCACTTTGCAGAACCAGCTTCCCGTACGTACTGACTTCATTTGTACATATATGCTGCTCAGTCACCCACTTAAGAATCATAGAGAAGGAATGGTGTGCTGAGAAAAGGGTAAGGAAGGGGCGGAGAGTGGGGCCGCAGAAAGGGTGTTCAGACTGCAGCCGTTGGGGCAGACGATCTGAGTTACCATTTTCTTGCTCCCTATTTCGGATTGGAGTCTGCTTAAACACCAAAATCCACTGACCCATGACTAGTAGTCAGAGACAGAGCATGAATTCCTCCATACAATCCCATCACACACTCTGGAAACATACACTGAGTAACGCTCACTGCACAACGATCCATTGCACACTGCCGGGATCATATACAGTGTGCAGCTCCCTCCGCATTGTCCCAACACAGACACTCCGAGGTCATACACCGGGTGAAGGTCCGTCCGTGATAGGACGTTTACGCTTGATTATTCATTTCCCAGTGAAAGGTGGCAGACACCTTCACCTCGGAGAAGTGTGAGGTGGTATACTTTGGAAGGACAAACTCCAACGCAAATGGCAGGATACTTGGTATTGGAGAGGAGCAGAGGGATCTGGTGGTACGTGTCCACAGATCCCTGAAAGTTGCCTCACAGATAGATGGGGTAGATAAGAAAGCCTATGCGGTGTAGGTTTTCATAAGTCGAGGGGTAGAGTTTTAGAGTCGCGATGTGGAGATGCAGCTCTATAAAACCCTGGTTAGGCCACACTTGGATTATTGAGTCCAGTCTGGTCGCCTCACTATAGGATGGTTGTGGAAGCAATGAAGAGGGTACCGAAGAGATTTACCAGAATGCTGCCTAGTTTAGAGAGTATGCAATTTGATCAGAGATTAAGGGAGCTAGGGCATTAATCTTTGGAGAGAAGAGGGATGAGAGGAGAAATGATAGAGGTAAACAAGACATTAAGAGGAATAGATAAAGTGGACAGCCAGCACCTCTTCCCCAGGGCACCACTGCTCAATTCAAGAGGACATGGGTTTAAGACAATGGATGGGAAGTTCAAAGGGGATATTAGAGGAAGGTATTTTTTTTTCACTCATTCAGTGGTTGGTGAGAGGAATGCACTGCCTGAGTCAGTGGTGGAGGCAGAAACACTAGTGAAATTTAAGAGACTAGTAGACAGGTGTATGGAAGAACTTAAGTTGGGGGTGGTGATATGTGGGGGGGGGGCATTATTTAAGGGTCGGTACAGCATTGTGAGCTGAAGGGCCTGAAATGTCTCGTTCTATTCTATGTTCTATGTTGTAACATTGCCATACATTTCTTATTCGTCATTTCCACCCGTAAAGCCTCACTTAGTCGAATTTTCCTGCCTGCCCTGACTGTCCACTGCAGTAATATTTTCTCAGCCTAGAAATGTCACCCCTCCTCCTTTAATTCCTTCCTCTTTCTCACGGCTAAAAATAGGGAACCGGGAAATATCGTGCTCTCCTGCTTGCTCCTCCTACACCCAAATCTCAGTAATGTCCACAATTTCATAATTCACTGTATTGATTCATTTTCTGAGAACAACCGCCTTTTTTAAAGCTTCTTGCATTGAAATATACAGAGCTGAGTGCACCAGTCGTATTATGCATAAACTCTTGATATCTGACTATTTCTGCGGTCTTAACAACATCTGCCTCCATATCGACTCTGGTCTGCTCTGGAGCTCTGACTCCCATCCCTCTGCAACTCAATTTCATCAACTCTCCCAAAAATTCTCATGCACAGTACTGACACACCATCCCGCTAGGATATCAGTTCCCCTCCAGTTCAGGTGAAAAACGTCTTCCATCTCTTCGATACAGATCCCAACTTCCTTGGAAAAATTACAATGATTCCAAATTTTGTAGCCCTCTCCCGTGCTTATCTGTATGGTCCTCTTATGTCTGGACACACTGGGACGGGTAATTGTCCTCTCCTTTAATTTAATAGCTAAATCCCTGACCTCACTTTGCAAAACCAGCTTCCCATTTGTACATATCTGCTGCTCACATACTCACTTAAGAATCATAGAGAAGGAATGGTGGCTGAGAAAAGGGTAAGGAACGGGCGGAGAGTGGGGCCACAGAAAGGGTTTTCAGACTGCAGCCGTTGGAGCAGAGGATGTGAGTTACCATTTTCTTGCTCCCTATTTCGGATTGGAGTCTGCTTAAACACCAAAATCCACTGACCCATGACTAGTAGTCAGAGACAGAGCATGAATTCATCCATACAATCCCATCACACACTCCTGGAAACATACACTGAGTAACGCCCACTGCACAACGATCCATTGCACACTGCCGGGATCAGACACAGAGTGCAGCTCCCTCCGCATTGTCCCAACACAGACACTCCGAGGTCATACACCGGGTGAAGGTCCATCCGTGATAGGACGTTTCCGCTTGATTATTCATTTCCTAGTGAAAGGTGGCAGTCACGTTCACCTCGGAGAAGTGTGAGATGGTATAATTTGGAAGGACAAACTCCAACGCACAGTACAAATGGCAGGATACTTGGTAGTGGAGAGGAGCAGAGGAATCTGGTGGTACGTGTTCACAGATCCCTGAAAGTTACCTCACAGATAGATTGGGTAGATAAGAAAGCCTATGGGGTGTAGGCTTTCATAAGTCGAGGGATAGAGTTTTAGAGTCGCGATGTGGAGATGTGGAGATGCAGCTCTATAAAACCCTAGTTAGGCCACACTTGGATTATCGTGTCCAGTCTGGTCGCCTCACTATAGGAGGGATGTGGAAGCAATGAAGAGGGTACGGAAGAGATTTACCAGAATGCTGCCTGGTTTAGAGAGTATGCAATTTGATCAGAGATTAAGGGAGCTAGGACATTAATCTTTGGAGAGAAGAGGGATGAGAGGAGAAATGATCGAGGTAAACAAGACATTAAGAGGAATAGATAAAGTGGACAGCCAGCGCCTCTTCCCCAGGGCACCACTGTTCAATTCAAGAGGACATGGGTTTAAGACAAAGGATGGGAAGTTCAAGGGGTATATTAGAGGAAGGTATTTTTTTCACACATTCAGTGGTTGGTGAGAGGAATGCACGGCCTGAGTCAATGGTGGAGGCAGAAACACTAGTGAAATTTAAGTGACTGGTAGACAGGTGTATGGGAGAATTTAAGGTGGAGGGTGATATGGGGGGGGGCATTATTTAAGGGTCGGCACAGCATTGTGAGCTGAAGGGCCTGTAAGGTGTCGTTCTATTCTATGTTTTATGTTGTAACAATGCCATACATTTCTTATTCGTCATTTCCACCCATAAAGCCTCATTTAGTCGAATCTTCCTGCCTGTCCTGACTGTCCACTGCAGTAAAATTTTCTCAGCCTAGAAATGTCATCCCTCCTTCTTTAATTCCTTCCTCTTTCTCACGACTAAAAATGGGGAAACCCGAAATATCGTGCTCTCCTGCTTGCTCCTCCTACGCCCAATTCTCAGTAATGTTCACAATTTCATAATTCACTGTATTGATTCATTCCCTGAGATCAACCGCCATTTTTAAAGCTTCTTGCATTGAAATATACAGAGCTGAGTGCACCAGTCGTATTATTCATAAAGTCTTGATATCTGACTTTTTATGCAGCCTTAACATCATCTGTCTCCATATCGACTCTGCTCTGCTCTGGAGTTATGAATCTCATCCCCCTGCAACTCAAGTTCAGCAACTCTCCCAAAAACTCTCATGCACAGTACAGACAAACTTTCTCGGTAGGTTATCAGTTCCCCTCTAGTTTAAGTGTAAACCGCCTTCCATCTCTTCTATACAGATCCCAACTTCCTTGGAAAAATTGCAATGATTCCAAACTTTGCAGCCCTCTCACGTGCTTATCTGTATGGCCTTCTTATGTCTGGACACACTGGGACGGGTAATAGTCCTCTCCTTTAAGTTAATAGCTAAATCCCTGACCTCACTTTGCAAAACCAGCTTCCCGTACATACTGATTTCATTTGTACATATATGCAGCTCACTCACCCGCTTAAGCATCATAGAGAAGGAATGGTGTGCTGAGAAAAGGGTAAGGAAGGGGCGGAGAGTGGGGCCACAGCAACGGTGTTCAGACTGCAGCCGTTGGAGCAGTGGATGTGAGTTACCATTTTATTGCTCCCTATTTCGGATTGGAGTCTGTTTAAACACCAAAATCCACTGACCCATGACTAGTAGTCAGAGACAGAGCATACATTCCTCCATGCAATCCCATCGCACACTCCTGGAAACATACACTGAGTACCGCTCACTGCACAACGATCCATTGCACACTGCCGGGATCAGACACAGAGTGCAGCTCCCTCCATATTGTCCCAACAAGCACTCCGAGGTCATACACGGGGTGAAGGTCCGTCCGTGATAGGACGTTTGCGCTTGATTATTCATTTCCCAGTGAAAAGTGGCAGACACGTTCACCTCGTAGAAGTGTGAGGTGGTATACTTTGGAAGGACAAACTCTAACGCAGAGTACAAATGGCAGGATACTTGGTAGTGGAGAGGAGCAGATGTATCTGGTGGTTCGTGTCCAGAGATGCCTGAAAGTTACCTCACAGATAGATAGGGTAGATAAGAAAGTCTATCTACCATTACTATTATGAAAGTCAGGCTTTCATAAGTCGAGGGATAGAGTTTTAGAGTCGCGATGTAAAGATGCAGCTCTATAAAACCCTAGTTAGGCCACACTTGGATTATCGTGTCCAGTCTAGTGGCCTCACTATAGGAGGGATGTGGAAGCATTGACGAGGGTACGGAAGAGATTTACCATAATGCTACCTATTTAGAGAGTATGCAATTTGATCAGAGATTAAGGGAGCTAGGACATTAATCTTTGGAGAGAAGAGGGATGAGAGGAGAAATGGTAGAGGTAAACAAGACATTAAGAGGAATAGATAAAGTGGACAGCAAGCGACTCTTCCCCAGGGCACCACTGCTCAATTCAAGAGGACATGGGTTTAAGACAATGGATGGGAAGTTCAAAGGGGATATTACAGGAAGGTTTTTTTTCACTCATTCAGTGGTTGGTGACTGGAATGCACCGCCTGAGTCAGTGGTGGAGGCAGAAACTCTAGTGAAATTTAAGAGACTGGTAGACAGGTGTATGGGAGAATTTAAGTTGGGCGGTTCATATGGGGGGGGGCATTATTTAAGGGTCAGTACAGCATTGTGAGCTGAAGGGCCTGAAATGTCTCGTTCTATTCTATGTTCTATGTTGTAACATTGCCATACATTTCTTATTCGTCATTTCCACCCATAAAGCCTCACTTATTCGAATTTTCCTGCCTGCCCTGACTGTCCACTGCAGTAAAATGTTCTCAGCCTAGAAATGTCACCCCTCCTTCTTTAATTCCTTCCTCTTTCTCACGACTAAAAATAGGGAAACCCGAAATATCGTGATCTCCTGCTTGGGAGAATTGCTTACACCCAATTCTCGGTAATATTCACAATTTCATAATTCACTGTATTGATTCATTCCCTGAGATCAACCGCCATTTTTAAAGCTTCTTGCTTTGAAATATACGGAGCTGAGTGCAGGAGTCGTATTATGCATAAACTCTTGATATCTGACTTTTTATGCAGTCTTAACATCATCTGTCTCCATATCGACTACGTTCTGCTCTGTAGTTCTGAATCTCATCTCCCTGCAACTCAAGTTCAGCGACTCTCCCCAACACTCTCATGCAAAGTACTGACAAATTTCCCGCTCGGATATCAGTTCCCCTCTAGTTTATGTGTAAACTGTCTTCCATCTCTTCCATACAGATCCAAACTTCCTTGGAAAAAATACAACGACTCCAAATTTTGCATCCCTCCCACGTGCTTATCTGTATGGCCTTCTTATGTCTGGACACACTGGGACGGGTAATAGTCCTCGCCTATAATTCAATAGCTAATTCCCTGATCTCACTTTGCAGAATCAGCTTCCCGTACATTCTGATTTCATTTGTACATATATGCTGCTCACTCACCCACTTAAGAATCATCGAGAAGGAATGGTGTGCTGAGAAAAGGGTAAGGAAGGGGCGGAGAGTGGGGCCACAGAAAGGGTGTTCAGATAGCAGCCGTTGGAGCAGAGGATGTGAGTTACCATTTTCTTGCTCCCTATTGCAGATTGGAGTCTGCTTAAACACCAAAATCCACTGACCCATGACCAGTAGTCAGAGACAGAGCATGAATTGCTCCATACAATCGCATCACACACTCCTGGAAACATACACTGAGTAACGCTCACTGCACAACGATCCATTGCACACTGCCGGGATCAGACACAGAGTGCAGCTCCCTCCACATTGTCCCAACACACTCGGGAGTCTTACATGGAGTTGAGCTCCATCCACACCGTTCCAACACACACTCCTAAGGTCAGATAACCAGCGAAGCTCTCTAAATATTATACAATCTCACTCTTGGGGTCAGACATGTGAATTACCTCCCGCACCATCGCAGCACACAATACTGGTGTCTCCCTCCTCCGGTCTCCCCACTCACCAATACCGAGCCTTTCGGCTTTCCAGTAGTCTCGAATTGTGTGTGTCTCTCGGAGATGGTGTGTGTGTGTGTGAGCGGATTGTGTGCTGCCGTTAGAGGAAGGAAGGGGAGGAGAGAGGAGGCCAGGGAAAGGGTGGTGTGTTTGCAGACACTGACGCAAGTGGTGCGGAACACGTGACCGGCCTGTGCATGCAGAGTTGTGGAGCGATTCAGATCCTGGCGATCGATATCCATGGTACGGGGGGAGGTGAAACACCAGCCATCATCTCTCCCTCATACTCCGCACAATTACCTGTGACACAGAGTGGGAGGAGAGTGGAGGGACGACGTAGATGGGGAGGGTTTAGCACATGGAGTGTATCACCGAGATGGGGGAGGGGCGTATGTGTACGTACGGGATGTTGGAGACGGCGATGTGTGCAGGAGGGTGTATGTGTCACGGAGACAGGGTTGCTTGGAACTGAGGGATGGTTGACGGAGACGGGAGTGGTGTACTGGAAACAGTGTGTGACGGTGACGGGAAGTAGTGTAGGAGAGAGAGAGAGTTTGATGGAGTTGGGGATGGATTTTGCAGAGGGAGGGTGTTATGCATACGGAGTGAAGTGTTTTCGAATTACATTGCAGGTTAACCTTCTCCAAATATGTCCTCCCTATCACACCCTCGGCTTCCCGAATGACCCTGAGTTCATCCAGTTCCATTTCCAACTCCTCAATGCGGAGTGTTAGAAGCTGCAGCTGGATGCATAAGATAAAGTAGCAGAATTCGACCATTCGGCCCATCGAGTCTGCTCCGCCGTTTTATCACGAGCTGATCCATTCACCCATTTAGTCCCACTTCCCCCGCCTGCTCACCATAACCTTTGATGCCCTGGCTACACAGATAACTATCAATCTCTGCCTGAAATACACCAAATGACTTCGACTCCACTGCCGCCCGTGGCAACAAATTCCAGAGATTCAACACCCTCTGGCTAAAACAACTCTTCGCATCTCTGTTCTGAATGGGCGCCCTTCAAACCTTAATTCATGTTCTCTCGTACTGGACTCCCACACCATGGGAAACAACATAGCTCTGTCATTTCAACATTCGAAATGTTTCTATGAGGTCCGCCCTCATTCTTCTAAACTCCCAGGAGTACAGTGCAAGAACGGTCAACAATTCCTCATACGTTAACCCTCTCATTCCCGGGCTCATTCCAGTGAATTTTCTCTGAACACTCTCCAACGTCAGCGCATCCTTTCTTAAATAAGCCTAAAACTGAACACAGTACGCCAAGTGAGTATTACCAGTGCCTTATAGAGCCTCAACATCACATCCCTGCTCCTATACTGTATTCCTCTCGAAACAGACAATAGTCAATAGGTGCAGGAGTAGGCCATTCTTCCCTCCGAGCCAGCACCGCCATTCAATGTGATCAGGGCTGATCATCCACAATCAGTACTTGTTTCCTGACTTCTCCCCATATTCCTTAACTCCGCTATCTTTAAGACCTCGATCTAACTCTTTCTTGAGAGCATCCAGAGAATTGATCTCCACTGCCTTCTGAGGAAGGGCATTCCATAGATTCACAACACTCTGGGTGAAAATGTTTTTCCTCAAATCTGTTCTAAATGGCCAACTCCTTATTGTTAAACTGTGGCCTCTAGTTCTGGACTCCCCCAACATCGGGAAAATGTTTCCTGCCTCTAGCGTGCCTAAACCCTTAATAATCATATGTTTCAATCAGATACCCTCTCATCCTTCTAAATTCCGGTGAATACAAGCACAGTCGCTCCAATCGTTCAACATATGACAGTCCCGCAATCCCGGGAATCAACCTTGTGAACCTATTCTGCACTCCCTCAATAGCAAAAATGTCCTTCCTCAGATTCGGAGACCAAAACTGAACACAATACTCTAGGTGTGATCTCACCAGGGCCCTGTGCAACTGCAGAAGAACCTCTTTGCTCCGATACTCAACTCCCCTTGTTATGAAGGTCATCATGCCATTAGCTTTCTTCACTGCCTGCTGTACCTGCATGCTTACTTTCAGTGTCTGATAAACAAGGACACCTAGATCTCATTGTACTTCCCTTTCTCCCAATTTGAGGCCATTCAGATAGTAATTTGCCTTCCTGTTCTTGCGATTAAAGTGGATAACCTGACATTTATTCACATTTAACTGTATCTGCCATACATCAGGCCACTCACCCACCCTGTCCAAATCACCCTGCATTCTCCTAAAATCCTCCTCATATTTCACGCTGTCACCCAGCTTTGTGTCATCTGCCAATTTGCTAATGTTACTTTTAATCCATTCATCGGAATCATTAATGTATATTGTAAATAGCTGCGGTCCCAGCACCGAGGCTTGCGGTACCCCAGCAGTCACTGTCTGCGGTTCTGAAAATGACCCGTTAATCCCAACTCTTTGTTTCCTGTGAGCCAACCAATGTTCTATCAATGTCTGTACTCTACCCCTAATACCATGTGCTCTAATTTTGCCCACTAGTCTCCTATGTGGGACGTTATAAAAGGCTTTTTGAAAGTCCAGGTACACTGCATCCACTGACTCCACTTGCCCATTTTCATAGTAAGATCCTCATAAACCTCCACAAAAATAGTCTTGCGGAGTCAGACAATAGATGTGATGCCCACCACACCGACCCAACACACATAGCCCAGATCACAGACTGAGTAATCCTATCTCTCTCTCTCGCTCTCCCTGCCCGTCTCTCTCCTCTCCGTCTCTTGCAGTCTCTCTCCCTGTCTCTCTCTCCCATTCTCTCTGTCTTTCTTTCGCCTCTCTCTCTGACACTCTCTCTCTGTCTCTCCCTTGAAAATGGGGTTCAAGCGGGTTGTTGAGGGAGCTTAACTCTGTCTGACCATGGTAGTGTGTGATGGGACGGTGTGGAGGAATTTTCACTCTGTGCCTGACCCCAGGAGAGTGTGAGGGGGCAGGATCTTCACTCTCGGTCAGACACTGGAGCTGTGTGATGGGACGATGTGAACGGAGATCGACACGTTCTCGGACACCTGTCTTGTTTGTTTGGTCGGTCCAGTTGTTGTCGTCCTCTCTCTCTCTCTCTCTCTCTCTCTCTCTCTCTCTCTCCTCTCTCTCTCTCTCTCTCCTCTCTCTCTCTCTCTCTCTCTCTGTCGTTGAGATTAGAAGCGGAGAATGGAGGATTTTACCTCACCTTTCCTGCTGGTCAACGTTGGCAGAAGAACTTGCTTCTTTCGGGGATAAAGCTGTTGTGGTTGAGGATGTAAGTTTCCTGAGACAGGTGGTCTGGCAGAGGTCCAGAAGGGAATTCGCGATTATCCTGGATTCAAGGGTCGAATACAACTCGAGGACCTTTAGACGATATCGGCACCTTTTCCTGTTCCTCTTTTTTCCTAAAGGTCTTCTAGGCTCGGTCGGAGGTGATCGGAGAGAGACGAATATCTGTCAAAAAGAAAGGAAAAGCTTACAAAAGTGGTTCATAGAATTTGGTAATGTTAGAGATCTCGAAGATTATAAGGCTAACAGGAAGGAGCTTAAGAGGGAGATTAGGAGAGCCGGAAGGGGCCATGTGAAGTCTTCTCGTGCAGGATTAAGGAAAACCCCAAGACATTCTGCAAGTACATGAGGAGCAGGAGGATAAGACGAGAAAGAATAGGACGTATTAAGTGAGACAGTGGAAAGGTGTGCATGAAACCGCAGGAAATAGCAGAAGTTCTTAATGAATACTTTGCTTCAGTATTCACTATGGGAAAGGATCTTGGTGATAGGAGTGATAACTTGCAGCAGAGTGAATAGCTTGAGATTGTGGATATTAAGCAAGAGGATGTGCTAGAGCTTTTGGAATTCATCAGGTTGGTTAAGTCGCCGGGACCGTATGAGATGTACCCAAGGCTACTCTGGGAAGTAAGGGAGGAGGTTGCTGAGACTTTGGCGATGATCTTTGCATCCGAGTCCGCAGAACGCTCAAAGCAGCTGCGCAGGTTGACTCTGTGGTTAAGAAGGCGCATGGTGTATTGGCTTTCATCAGTCGTGGAAACGAATTTAGAAGCCGAGATGTAATGTTGCACCTATATGGGACCCTGGTCGCACCCCACTTGCAGACTGTGTTCAGTTGTTGTCGCCTCACTGAAGAAAGGATTTGGAAGCCATAGAAGGATTGCAGTGGAGATTTACAAGGATGTTGCCTGGATTGGGGAGCATGTCCTATGAGAATAGGTTGACTGAACTTGGCCTTTTCTCCTGGGAGCGACGGAGGATGGAGGAGACCTGACAGAGATGTATAAGATGAGGAGAGACATTGATTGTGTGGACAGTCAGAGAATTTTTCCTACGGCTGAAATGGCTATCAGGAGTGAGCACAGTTTTAAGGTGCTTGGAAGTAGGTAGAGAGGAGGTGTTAGCGGTAAGCTCTTTACTGAGAGAGTGGTGAGTTATTGGAATGAGCTGCCGGCAACGGTGTTGGAAACGGATACAATAGGATTTTTTAAGAGACTTTTAGATTGGTGCATGGAGCTTAGTAAAATAGAGGGCTCTAGGTAAGCCTAGCAATTTCTAAGTTAGGGACGTGTTCGGCACAAATTTGTGGGCAGAAGTTCCTATATTGTGCTGTAGGTTTTCGGTTTCCGTGAAAACTACGCAAACCAAAACTTTGGTCCGGCCACGTACCATCCAGGACTTTCATTCTTGTCCACAGAGCCTCCGTTTGTTAACCATATTAACGAATCCCTTGTCAGGACAGCTCGCCCCTGCTCTCCCTCACATTCTCTTCTGAGTCACAGAACTTTAAACAGAGCCACCACACACACACACACACACACACACACACACACACACACACACACACACACACACACACACACACACACACACACACACACACACACACACACACACACACAGTGTTTTCTTGATATCACCTCCTTCTCTCACTGTCTCCAAGCTTTCTCTATCTGTAAAACAACCTCCTCTTCCCTAGTCACTTCAGTACGTTTCCCAAGCCCCAACAATTCGAGTTTAGTGATGGGATGGTGTGGAGGTAGATACACCACATGTCTGACCCCGGATTGGTGTGATGCGATAGTGTGGAGGGAGCTTCTCACTGCGTCTGACCCCGGGAGTGTATGAAGATTCGGTGTTAAGGGAGCTTCACTCTGTATGACACCGTGTGTGTGTGTGTGTGTGATTGGACGGTGTGGAAAGAGCTTCACTCTGTATCTGACCCCGGGAGTGTGTGATGGGACGGTGAGGAGTGAGATCCTCTCTGCGTTTGACACAGGGATTATGTGAGGGGACAGTGTGGAGGGAGGTTCATTTTTTATGATCCAGGGAGTGTGTGATGGGACGGTGTGGAGGGAGATTCACTCTGTGTCTGACCCCGGGTGTGTTTGATGGGACGGTCTGGAGGGAGATTCACATAGTGTCTGACCCCGGGAGTGTGGGATGGGACGGTGGGGAGGGAGATTCACTCTGTGTCTGACCCCGGGAGTGTGTGATGGGTTGGTGTGTTGGAAGCCTCACTTTGTTAGGCCCCGGACAGTGTGGAGTCATCCTCACATGTTCCGGCACAAACCTCTTCCTCGATTGAGCTCATTACCAGAAGCTTTGAACCTTTGTTTGAACATTCTTTCTTCGCCTCATCGTGATGTTTTTCCACCGTTGATGTAAAATAACAAGCGCCTTTCCTGTTGATCGATCCCTGGCAACAAGTTTGTTCTGTAAATGGGGAACAGAGAACAGTGAGTGACGGTTTGAGTTTTGCTGACAAAGAAATTCTGAACCCACAGAGAGACATCAGGTCATTACTGATATAAATAGTCACGGGTACCATCACTAAATGGAAATTACCCTGCAAACATCCATTTTTCGCAGAATCATTCACTGTAGATATCGGGCCTGAAGACACACACTCCTTAGGTCAGGAAATGTACTTTCACCCCAGCCATCAGGTTGCGGGTACAGGAGCCTCACAATTCACAGCTTCAGTTTCAGGACCGGTTACTAACCCTCATCCGTTAGGAAGGAGGTACAGGAGCCTCAGGACCCACACCACCAGGTACAGGGACAATTACTACCCCTCAACCATCAGGAAGGAGGTACAGGAGCCTCAGGACTCACACAACCAGGTACAGGGACAATTACTACCCCTCAACCATCAGGAAGGAGGTACAGGAGCCTCAGGACGCACACCACCAGGTTCTGGAAGAGTTATTTCCCTGCAAGTGTCGGGAGGTAGGTCCCCGAGCCTCAGGACTCATAGTACCAGGTTCAGGAACAGCTATTGTCTCTCGACCATCAGGAAGGAGGTACAGGAGCCTCGGAATCCACACACCGGGTTCAGGAACTGTTATTACCCCTCACCCTTCGGGTAGAAGGTAGAGGAGACACACAGCGCTCTCCAACAGATTCAGGGACAGTTATTTCCCCTCAACAAGCAGGAAGGGGTTGCAGGAGATTCAGGATCCACACGACCAGGTTCAGGAACAGCTTCTATCCCTCAACCATCGGGAAGGAGTTACAGGCGCCTGAGGAACCACACCACCTGGTTCAGCAACTGTTATTACCACTCAACCATCAGGAATGAGGTACACGAGTCTCAGTACTCACACCACCAATTTGCGGGAAGGTTATTACCACTCAACCATCCGGAATGAGGTACAGGAGCCTCAGTACCCACACCACCAATTTGAGGGACAGTTATTAGCCCTCAACCACCAGGAATGAGGTACAGGAGACTCAGGAATCACACCACCAGGTTCAGAAACAGTTATTACCACTCAACTATCAGGAAGGAGTTTCAGGTGCCTCAGGGGTCACACCATCAGGTACAGGGACAGCTATTACCCCTCAAACGTCTGGAAGAATGTATAGGAGCCTCAGGAACCGCACCACCAGTTTCAGGAACGGTAATTATCCCACAACTTACAGGAAAAAGGTACAGGAGCCCAGTGACTCACACCACCAATTTCTGGAACGGTTATGTTGTTATCATATACTTTAATGATCTGGATGATGGGATGGTAAATTTGATTAGTAATTATGCAGATGATACTAAGTAGGTGGCGTTGTAGATAATGAAGTAGGATTTCAAAGCTTGCAGAGAGATTTAGGCCAGTTAGAAGAGTGCGTTGAAAGATTGCAGATGCAGTTTAATGCTGATAAGTGTGAGGCGCTACATTTTGGTAGGAAAAATCCACAAAGGACGTACATGGTAAATAGTAGGGCATTGAGGAATGCAGTAAAACAGAATAATCTAGGAATAATGGTGCATAGTTCCCTGAATGTGGAATCTCATGTGGATAGAGTGGTGATGAAAGCTTTTGGTATGCTGGCCTTTATAAATCGGAGCATTGAGTATTGGAGTTGGGATGTAAAGTTAAAATTGTACAAGGCATTGGCGAGACCAAATATGGAGTATTGTGTACGGTTCTGGTCACCGAATAATCGGAAATATGTCAACAAAGTAGAAAGAGTACAGAGGAGATTTACTAGAATGTTACCTGGGTTTCAGCACCTAAGTTACAGAGAAAGGTTTCTTACGAAGGATGAACAAATCTGCTGGGCAGATGGGTACAGAGTTGCACATTTCCCCCCTCCCATGGGAGAATCACAAACTGTTACTGTTACCACGCTGCTCATGAGAGAGAATGAGAGAGAGACACACCAGGAGACGCACCGAGAGACACACTAGTGAGCACTGCTTAAGTGTTGGAACCCACGAGAAAAGTGTGAGGCATCGGAGACCGAACGAAGGATCGGTCAATTTTACATCACAGCGCTTATAGCGAGGCCGGTGGGAGCTTGTGTGTGTGTGTCCACCCTTGCCTGGGTGATGAGTCCACCATAGAAGAACGGTCTAGCTAAAGGACAGAGGGGTCATAACTGAATGGCGACAACTGCATATCAACGGATCAAGAAAATAAAGGTTTGAATGACTGTAGCTTTCACTGCTTACTCTCTCTCTCTCTCTCTCTCTCTCTCTCTCTCTCTCTCTCTCTCTCTCTCTCTCTCTCTCTCTCTCTCTCTCTCTCTCTCTCTCTCTCTCCTCTCCCTCTCTCTCTCTCTCTCTCCCCCCCTCCAACGGTTACAACAAAAGAATCAGCAACAACCTCAGCCTACATGAACTGAACTGAACTTTATACTTTCCCATGATAATTCATTATGCCCTAGAAAATGATAGAGCTTGTTTATATTATTATTATACCCACATTTTTAGGTTTAGTTATTGCAAACGTGTATCATCTGTATATTTGCACTGTTGATATTGATTCGTATATTTTACTAATAAACACTGTTCTGAAAATTGTACCAGACTCCAACGGAAACTTCTAACTTTGCTGGTAAGACACCCAGTTACGGGGTACGTAACAAATTGGGGCCTCGTCTCGAGATTTGATACCAAATTAGGGGGCCAGTGAATCGGGCTATAAGTCCATTATTTGTTCTGGTTGCGTGGGTAACCAGACGGGAAACCTGCAAAGATGGATGTAGACGAATTTATAGAGAACCCGACTTTGAAGGCGCTGGAGGGTGCCAAAAAGACGGACTTAGTGAATATTGCGAAAGGTTTAAACCTCACAGAGGTGAAGTCGTCAATGAAAAATTGGAAGATACAGAGGGCCATAGCACAGTATTATATATCCGAGGATGTGTTCACGCCGGGGGTATTGGATCATCCCTGAAAAGAAATCAGTTGTTGGGGTGGTTCAGTTAGAGTTGGAAAAATTAAGGTTGGACGCGGAACAGAAGAAAAGGGAGTATGAGATCCTGTTAAAGGAGTTGGAGGCGAAAAGGGAGAAAGAAAGAGCTGAGTTGGTTGAGAAGGAGAAGCAGAGGGAGCATGAACAGGTTAAAACAGCTGGAAGCTGAAAAGAGGAAGAAAGGAAAGCTAAAAGGAGGATGGAGGAAGCTGAAAAACAACGGCTGTTCGAGAGGGAGAATGGCAACATGTGGGTAGCGGGGCAGACCGAGAGGAGAAGTTTAATGTTAGTAGGGACTTTAGATTAGTACCACCGTTCGAGGAGACGGATGTTGATATGTACTTCTTGCATTTTGAAACGGTGGCAGTGAATCAAAGTGGCCCAGAGATCAGTGGGTGGCGTTGTTACGAAGTACATTAAAAAGTAAGGCTCAACGGGCATATCCGGCATTGTCCATGGACGAGTCTGCGGATTATGAGCAAGTAAAACAGGCTATCCGTCGGGCCTATGAGTTGGTACCTGAGGCATACAGACAAAAATTCAGAGATTTAAAGAAACTGTGGAATCAGACGTATGCAGAGTTTGCCTATGAAAAGGGTGTGCTCTTGGATCGCTGGTGTGCTGCAGAAAAGGTGGCGGAGGATTTCCATCGTTTCAGAGAGTTAATTCTGATTGAGGAATTTAAAGGTTGTGTTTCGGATAATATCAGGATGTATCTGAACGAGAAGCCGAATAAGTCTATATCGGAATTTGCCAGGTTCGCAGATGAATATGCCCTAAACCACAAGTCAAGGTTTTCCTCAAATTAGAGTTACCAGAAAGGCAGTAGGGACGGTAGAGAAAGTCCACCGGCTAAGGTCGAGAATAAGCCGGGAGCTAGTGGAAAAGGTGAGGAGGAGTTAAAACAGGCTGGCAGGAAGGTTCCTGGCTTGACCTGTTATAATTCTGGAAAGGTTAGTCATATTGTATCTAAGTGCTTTGCTCCGAAGAAGGAGACAGGAAAAGGGAAAACGGCAGTCCCTACAGGGTGTATTGAGTCGATCAGTAAGTCGACGAGGAAGGCAAAGGTAGATAGAATACGAGGGGGGCGTGAGAAATTTATTTCAGAAGGGACGGTGTCTGTGAAAGGAGAGACCCCAGTTCCAGTGAGAATCTGGAGAGATACTGGGGCTGATCAGTCATTGATCCTAGGTAAGGTGCCAGATTTTGTTCCTGAGACTGGAGAGGTAGTTTTAAGAGGTATAGGAAAAGGGACAGAAGCTGTGCCTTTGCATGGGATCATTATAAATTGTGACCTGGTATCTGGACCAGTCGAAGTAGGGGTGCGGTCAGAATTACCGAGAGACGGCGTGGACGTCCTACTTGGTAATGATTTAGCAGGTGGTGACGTGTGTGCAGCAGTGAAATTGACGAGCAAGCCTGTGAGCGCTGAGGACCCGCCCTGGATTCTAAGATCTATCCCGCAGGCCTTTTCGCAATCACTCGCAGCATGTCGAGAAAGGCAGCTGAGAAAGAGGACAGTTTAAATGAGTCCAGTGTTGATTTGTCTGAGACGTTTTTACCGACCCTGTACCAAGAGGGGTTAGGGGATGGTAAAACGGAGAATAGGGAGGTGGAAGAGAGTAAAGGAGAGGAGGTAGACCTACCCTTAGCCAAGAGGGAATTTATAGAGGCACAGAATAAAGATGAGAAACAGATAAGGCAGTTAGAATGTCCAGGGTTGGACATGGATGATCTGTCTGGCTTGACAGAGCAGTTTGAAGAAGTTGAAAATTTTAAATGTGTTCCCGATAATGATATAGGGGCAGTTCTAGATGAAAAAGATGCCATTACCTTGAAGGAGTCTGCTGGGTTAGCAGATGAATTTGTATTAACCCGCAGGGTTGAGTTTACTCCGGATGGGAGTTGCCCAGAGAGTAACTGGGAGGATCAGGGGAACTTAGAAGTTGAAAAGGGACTGGTATGGAAAGCCTGGAAGAGGTAGATGTCCCGTTTGAGTATGTTCAAGATGTGGATGCACATGGTACTGTACCTAGTAATGAAACTCAGGAAAAGTCTGAGTTATCTGATGTAGTTGAAAAGGAATGTAGTCCTTTTGCGTCAAATGGACTTGGTTCAGTGAAGAGAGGGTTAACCTTGGTACCAGTGGAGAGTGAGAATTCTCAATTGTTTGTGTTAGAAGGTGTGTTAAAAGTTAGTGAGGCGATGAAAGCTAGTGATGTGAATATTATTGAAGGAGAAGGGAAAGGTGTTGTTCCTTAATTGAATAAAGAACATTTAAAGTCTGGATTGGTTTTAGAAGCAGTAACCATACTGAAGGAACAATGGCTTGTTACCAAGGTGCCTGTGAATCAATTACAGTTTGTTTTGGAATTTAAAGGTAAACAACTCGCTGATGTTATTCAAGGAGGTGATTTGGAGGGACAGAAACAAAATTGTTGTTTTGACAAAGAGGAATCACTTGCAGATATTAAACTGAAAACTAATAGAATGAAGGGTCCTGAAGATAAAATTAATGACTTGCTCAAAAATAGAGAACTGTGTGGAAGTTCAGAAAATGGGCTAAGTTTGGAAAACATTGGTGATAAGATAACTCCTATGAAAGGAGTATGTGAAAGCCTATTCCACACTGGTGAGCAAGCTAACCATGTGAGAGTTAAATGGAAAAGGGGCAAAGGTTGACAAAAATGCCACTTTGAATAACAGGATCTGGTTTTGAGGGAATGTGACACAGCATGTAAATAATAAAGACAACACCATGGAAGATTGACTGTTAAGTTTAAAAGTAAAATAAAGATTAGTATTTGCACAAACTTCTGTAATGTACCACAGTATAATCACACATGTATTAGTTCACGTTTTGTAATATACCTTTATGCTAAGATCACAACCCTTTAGTTTTTTTTGCTGACGAAAAGGAATAAAATAGGTGGTTATTAAATTGGAGTCTGATGCTACAGGAATTTATTAAGATACAAGATATTAAGGTATTAAAATACACAATATTAAGGGAAGTGACAATGTAATCGCTGACGGGTTATCTAGATGTTAAGTTGAAGTTATATCTATATTGCTTTGTAATGAAAAATACTTCTGTATTTTTGCTGAACTCTGTAATCCTATAAAACGCTGTACTAGTTAATTTTCCCCTTTGGTGAAAATTCCTGGAAGGATGGGGGTGTTACGAAGGATGAACAACTCTGATGGGCAGAAGGGTACAGTGTTGCCCATGTTCCCACCTCCCCTGGGAGAATCACAAACTGTTACTGTTACCACGCTGCTCATGAGAGAGAATGAGAGAGAGACACACCAGGAGACGCACCAAGAGACACACTAGTGAGCACTGCTTAAGTGTTGGAACCCACGAGAAAAGTGTGGAGCATCGGAGACCGAACGAAGGATCGGTCAATTTTAACTCACAGTGTTTATAGCGAGGCCGGTGGGGTCTTGTGTGTGTGTCCACCCTTGTCCGGGTGATGAGTCCACCAGCGAAGAACGGTCTAGCTAAAGGACAGAAGGGTCATACCTGAATGGCCACAACAACATATCGACGGATCAAGAAAATAAAGGAATGTTTGAATGACTGTAGCTGTCAAAGTTTGCTCGCCCTCTCTCTCTCTCTCTCTCTCTCTCTCTCTCTCTCTCTCTCTCTCTCTCTCTCTCTCTCTCTCTCTCTCTCTCTCCCTCCAACAGTTACAACAAAAGAATCAACAGGTATCTCAGCCTACATGAAATGAACTGAACTTTATACTTTCCCATGATAATTCATTATCCCCTAGACAACGATAGAGCTTGTTTATTATTGATAATTATTATACCCACACTTTTAGGTTTAGTTATTGCTAACGTGTATTATCTGTATATTTGCATTGTTGATATTGATTCGTATATTTTACTAATAAACACAGTTTTGAAAATAGTACCATACTCCAACGGACACTTCTCACTTTGCTGGAAAGTCACCCAGTTACGGGGTACGTAACAGGTTGAACAGGTTAGGTCTTTATTCTGTGGAGTGTAGAAGGTTGATGTGAGACTTGATAGAGGTATTTAAAATTATGTGGATGATTGATGATGACGTGGATTGGCGCTTTTTATCCACTGAGAGTAGAGGGGATTCAAACAAGACTACATGAGTTCAGAGTTAGGGGAAAAAATTGCGGGGTAACACGAGGGGGATCTTCTTTACTCAGAAAGTAGCAGCCGTGTGGAACGAGCTTTCAGTCGAAGTCGTAGAGGCAGGTTCGGTATTGTCATTGAAAGTAAAATTGGATAGTTATATTGACAGGAAAGGAATGGAGGGTTATGGACTGAGTGCAGGTCGGTGGGACGAGGTAAGAGTAAGCGTTCGGCACGGACTAGAAGGGCCGAGATAGTCTGTATCCCTGCTGTGATTGTTATATGGTTATATAGTTATATGGCCGCAAGAAACTGCAGATCACCGATCATGTATATGTATCAACTGATCATGTATAAAGATAGACATCGCCCTCGGGTTGAAGTTCTAAACTGAAAAAAGGCCATATTTGAAGAAATAAGAATGTAAAACAGTGGATTGGGACAAGTTGATCTCTGGCAAGAATGTGATTGGTAAGTGGGAGGCCTTCAACGGAGATATTTTCAGTTTGAATTATTTCTGTCAGGAATAAAGACAAAGTGAATACGAATAAGGAACCCTAGTTCTCACGGGATAGTGGAACTCTGATAAAGAAGAAGTGAGAGATATAAGTCATGTATAGGAAACACTGAGCAAACAAGGTGCTTGACGAGTACAAAAAGTGCAAAACAATCTTTAAGAAAGAAATAAGGAGGGCTAAAAGGAGACACGAGGTTGCTTTGGTAGTCAAGGTGAAAGAACATCCAAAGAACTTCTGCAGGTATATTAAGATCAAAAGGATAGTAAGAGATAAAATTGGTCCTCTAAAAGATCATAGTGGTTGGCTACGGATGGAACCGAAATAAATGGGGGAGATTTTAAATGCTATTTTTTTCCGTCTGTTTTTAATAAGGAAACTGACATGGAATCAATGGAAATAAGGGAAACAAGTAGTGAGGTTATGGATCCTACACAGATTGAAGAGGAGAAGGTGCTTGCTCAATTGAGACAAATCAGAGTAGATACATCACCAGGACCTGACAGGGTATTCCCTCGGACCTTGAAGGGGACTGATGCTGAAATTGCAGGGACCCTGGCAGACATATTTAAAATGTAGGTATCCACGGGTGAGGTGCCAGAGGATTGGAGGAGAGCTCATGTTGATCTGTTGTTAAAAAAAAGGCTCTAAAGCTAATGCAGTAAATTATAAGCCGGTAGGTCTGACGTCTGTAGTAGGTAAATTATAGAAAGGAGTACTAAGAAGTAGGATCTACAAGTATTTGTATAGACGGGGAATTATTGGCAGAGTCAGCGTGGCTTTGTTTGTGGAAAGACATGTTTAACAAATCTATTAGAGTTTTTCGAGGAGGTTACCAGGAAAGTGCATGAAATGAAGGCAATGGATGTTGTATACATAGACTTCAGTAAAGCCTTTGACAACGTCCTGCATGGGAGATAAGTTAGGAAGATTCAGTCGCTAGGTATACATGATGAGGTGGTAAATTGCATTAGATATTGACTCAGTGGAAGAAGCCAGTGAGTGGTAGTGGAGGATTGCTTCTCTGAGTGGAGGCCTGTGACTAGTGCTGTGCCATAGGGATCAGTGCTGGGTCCATTGTTGTTTGTCATCTATTTCAATGATCTGGATGATGATGTGGTAAATTGGATCAGCAAATTTGCTGATGATGCAGAGGTTGGAGATATGGTGGACAGTGGGGAAAGTTTCCAATGCTTGCAGAGGTACTTCGACCAGATGGGAAAATGGTAGGTGAGCTTAATACAGACAAGTGTGAGGTATTGCACTTTGGAAGGACAAACCAAGTTAGAATATGCAGGGTAAATGGTAGGGCACTGAGGAGTGCAGTAGAACAGAGGGATCTGGGAATACAGACACAAAGCTCCTTAGAAGTTGCTTCACATGTAGAGTTTTGGTACATTGACCTATACAAATCTAAGTATTGAGTATAAGAGTTGGAATCTTATGGGGAGGTTGTATAAGGCATTGGTGAGGCCGAATTTGGAGCGTTGTGCACAGCTTTTGTCACCAACTTACTGGAAACATATGAATAAGATTGAATGAGTGCAGAGAAGGTTCACAAGGATGTTGACGGGACTTGAGAAACTGAGTTGCAGAGAAAGGTTGAATAGGTTAAGACTTTATTCCCTGAAGCGTGGAAGAATGAGGGTAGACTTGATAGAGCTATATAAAATTGTGATGGGTATAGATAGAGTGAATGCAAGCAGGCTTTTTCCACTGAGGCTCGGGGAGAAAAAAAAACAGAGGACATCGGTTAAGGGTGAAGAGGAAAAAGTTTAAAGGGAACATTGGGGGGGGGGGGGGTCGGGTTCTTCACACAGAGAGTGGTGGGAGTGTGGAATTTGCTTCCAGATGAAGTGGTAAGTGTGGGCTCACTTTGAATATTTAAGAAAAACTTGGACAGGTGCATGGATGTGAGGGGTATGCAGGGATATGGTCCAGGTGCTGGTCAATGGGGCTAGGCAGAAAAATATTCCGGCAGAGCCAGGAAGAGCCTAAAGGCCTGTTTCTCTGATGTAATGTTCTATGGTTCTATGGTTCTAACAGACTGCGATCTCTCTGCAGTTCTGTTCCTCCTAATCCAGCAGACCGTTCGCCGGTCTACAATGTATTATTCTTATTCCTCATTTCCTCATTCCCATTGATGAAGGAAGAGCAGTAGATGTAGTGTATATGGATTTCAGCAAGGCATTCGTTAAAGTACCCCATTCAAGGCTTATTGAGAAAGTAAGGAGGCATGGGATCCAAGGGGACTTACTTTGTGGATCGAGAACTGGCTTGTCCATAGAAGTGGTTGTCCATCGTGGCTGTAGACGGGTCATATTCCGCATGGAGGTCGGAGATCAGTGGTGTGCCTCAGGGATCTGTTCTGGGATCTTCACTCTTTCTGAGTTTTATAAATGACCTTGGTGAGGAAGTGAAGGGATGGGTTATTAAGATGCTGATGATACAAAGGTTGGAGATGTTGTGGATAGAGTTGCGGGCTGTCAGAAGTTACACCGGGACATTGACAGAATGCAAACCTGGACTGAGAAACAGCAGATGGAGTTCAACCCAGATAAGAGTGAAGTGTTTAATTTTGGTAGGTCAAATATTATGGCAGAATATAATACTAATGGCAAGACTCTTGGCAGTGTGGAGGATCAGAGGGATTTTGGGGTCCGAGTACATAGTTAACTTAAAGCAGCTGCGCAGGTTGACTCTGTGGTTAAGAGGGCACACGGTGTATTGGCCATCATAAACCGCCGAATTGAGTTTTGTAGCCCAGAGGTAATGCTGCAGCCTCATGGGACTTGGGGGACTGTGCTCAGTTCTGGTCGCCTCACTATCGGAAGTAAACCGGAAGTTGCCTGGACTGGGGAACATGTCTTATGCAAACAGAATGCGGGAACTCGGCCATTTCTACTTGGAGCGACGGATGATCAGAGGTCACCTGATGGAGATGTATAAGATGATGAGAGACATTGATCGTGTGGATAGCCAGAAGCTTTTTCACAGGATGAAATGGTTGCCACAGGAACACACAGGTTTAAGGTGCTGGGGTCTAGGGACACAGAAGGTGTCAGGGGTGAGTGTTATACGCAGAGAGTGATGTGTGTGTGGAATGGTCTGCCGGCAACGGTGGTGCAGGCGGATACAATAAGCTCTTTAAACAGACATTTGTACTGGTACTTGGAGCTTAGAAAAATAGAGGGCTATGTGTAAGCCTAGTAATTTCTAAGGTAGGGAGTTGTTGGGCGCAACTCTGTGAGTTGTAAGTTTTCTATGTTTCTATATTTCCACCCATAAAGCCTCACTTAGACAAGTTACCTTGTCTGTTCTGACTGTGTTTTGCGGTGACTTTTTCTCAGCCCTGTAATGTCACCCCTCCTCCTGTAATTCTTCCGCTTTCTGACGTCTGAAATATGGAAACCCGAAATATCGTGTTGTCCTGCATGCTCCTCCTACACCCTATTCTCAATAACGGCTACAATATCATAATTCACTGTGTTGATTCATGCCCTGAGCTCAACTCCCTTTTTTAGAAGCTTCCTGCATTGAAATATACGGAGCTCAGGACACCAGTCGCATGATGCACAACCTTTTGTTTTCTGCCTTTTTCTGAGGTCTGAACAACATGTATCCATATCGACTCCGCTATCTGCTCTCGAGCTCTGAATCCCATCCCCCTGCACCTCGAGAAAAACTACTCTCCCAAAAACTCCCATGCACAGTACTGATAAACCTTCCCGCTAGGATATCAGTTTCCTCCAGTTTATGTGTAAACCGTCTTCCATCTCTTCCGTTGACATCCCACGTTCCTTGGAATAAACACAAGGAATTCTGAATCCCTCCCATCTGCACCGTAGCTTGAGCCACGTGCTGAACTGTATGGTCTTCCTGTGTCTGGGCACACTGGGACGGGTGGTGGTCCTGTCCTTTAATTTAATAGCTGAATCCTTGACCTCACAGTGCAGAACCACCTCCCATTACATATCGATTTCATTGGTACATATATGGGCCAGGACGTCGAGCTGCTCACCCACCCACTTACGAATCATAGAATCTTTTTTGCAATTGCTGTTGAGCCTTTTTCTATTGCACTTAAGACAACTACATTATTTCAAGGTGTTAGGTGAAGGGTCACAGAACATTTCCATTGAAATCCTCTCAATTCACATCTGACCCTGACGTGCTCTCCACCCTCAAAATGTTTAATCAATTTCGCCGCCACTATACGTTCACATCAGTTCAGTTTTGGGACCAATTCATAGAACCATCTATTTCTTCCCTCCACACTCAATTCAGTTTTTAGACAATGGGGTTTGAACGGTCTTATGCGCATGAAGGATTTGCGCACTGATAATATATTTAATAGTTTTGATAACCTGTGCAGTAAATATGGCCTTCCGTATAATCATTTTTTTCAATACCTGTAGATTCTCCACTTGGTCAAGGAAAAACTTCCCTCTTTTCCTGATCTACCATCTGCTATGTCGTGGGACAAACTCACTCAGCTTTAATAATAAAGAGCTGATCTCTGTACTATACTCTCAGCTGATGTCTTTGTGAGTTCAAGATCTGAATAAAACTACGACTAGCTAGGAGGATGACCTTGGTGTGGATCTGGCTGAGGAATATTGGGCAAAAGCATTGAATAGGGTTCATTCCTCGTCATCATGTGCGAGACTGGGGATCATACAATTTAAAGTTTTACACGGTATACTTAAATAAAGCCAGGCGTGCTGACATATATCCCGGGACAGACGCTGGCTGTGACAGGTGTTCCTTCTCTCCGGCTGGTTTAGTGCATGCATTTCGGTCTTGTTCTCGGCTTGATGGCTACTGGGCACTGGTTTTTAAAATTATCAGTGAGGTTTTGGGGGTGACACTGAGTCCTTGCCCGTTTATAGCTGTATTTGGTGTGGCAGATGATGTTTTGGGTTTAAATGCAAACGAGTCGGATATCATTTCACTTACATCGCTTTTGGCCCGTAGGAGAATCTTGCTGGTCTGGAAATCTGCCACTCCCCCATCTGCTGCTGCATGGTTAGAGGACGTAATGTTTTATTCTGAAATTAGAAAAGATTAAATTCACTCTAAGGGATCTGTCAAGAAGTTCTATTTGAAATGGAGGCCTTCCTTGTCGTATTTTGGGAGTCTTAAGGAATTACCTACTAGTTGAGGGCATTTGATTGTACTTGGGAAGTTGCTTCCCTTTTAACACGCATATGGTTTACCTCACAGGGTGGTTGATGAATTTTAATATGAGTGTTTTCTGGATCATCTGAGATGTTGTAGATGTGTGTGCGACTTGTTCTTGAAGTAGTGTGGTGGTATGGCTGTGAAATGTCCGTACTTGTGTTTGTGAAGTGTTGTATTGTAAATACATTAGCTGTCATTGTATGTTCGGAGAGGGCGGGTGAGGGGAGGTTTCTTTAGCGGTAAGATACAAACGCAAAATGGAGGAAAATATAATCCATTATGTATTCTATATTGTGCCGTTCCTTCAGCAAAATATATTATAAAGAAATAATCATAGAGAAGGAATGATGTGCTGTGAAAAGAGGAAGGAAGGGGAGGAGAGTGGGGCCACAGAAAGGGTGTTCAGATTCAGCCGTTGGTGCAGAACGTGTGAGGCGCCATTTTCTTGTTCCCTGTCTTTGTGTGGAGTCTGTTTAAACGCCGAAATCCACTGAACCATGGCCAGGAGTCACAGACAGAGAGAGAATCCCTCCATAAAATCCCATCAGACACTCCTGGAAACATACACTGAGTAACGCTCCCTCCTCAACGATCCATCACACACCCCTGGGATCATACACAGAGTGCAACTCCCTCCATATTGTTTCAACACAGACTCCGGGGTCACACACAGAGTGAAGCTCCGTCCACAACGTCCAAACGCGCAGTTCCGGGGTCGGATAACCAGCGAAACTCCCTAAATACTATCCCATCACACTCCCGGGGTCGGGCATACAAAGACCCTCCCGCCATCGCAGCACACCCTACCGGAGTCAGCAAAATTACGTAACCCTCTCCCTCCTCCGTTCTCCCCACTCACCAATACCCAGCTTTTCGACTTTCCAGTAGTCTTGAATGGTGTGTGTCTCTCGGGGATGGTGCGTGTGTGTGTGTGAGCGGACTGTGTGCTGCCGTTAGAGGAAGGAAGGGGGAGGAGAGAGGAGGCCAGGGAAAGGGTGGTGAGAATGCAAACACTGATGCAAGTGGTGTGGAATCACATGACCGGCCTGTGCATGCAGAGTTGTGGAGAGATTCAAATCCTGGCGATCGATAGCCATGGTACGGGGGGAGGTGAAACACCAGCCATCATCTCTCCCTCATACTCCGCACAATTGCCTGTGTCACAGAGTGGGAGGAGAGTGGAGGGACGACGTAGATGGGGAGCGTTTAGCGGGTGGAGTGTATCACGGAGACGGGGCGGGGCGTATGGGTACGGACGGGATGATGGAGACGGCGAAGTGTGCACGAGAGGATATGGGTCACGGAGACGGAGGCGAGAGATGGATGACGGAGACAGGAGTGCTGCACTGCAGTCTGTGTGACGTTGACTGGGAATGGTGTAGCAGTAGGTTGATAGAGTCGGGGAGTGGTTTTGGACAGGGAGGGTGTTATGCATACGGGGGGGGGCTGTTTTCGAGTTACAGTGCAGGGCCTGACTCTATGTTGGTATCGTTGACTGGTGAGATTCTCCTGTGGTGCAGAGCCTGTTAGTATGTCAGTGTCACGATAAGGGTCGTGTTCATGTCAGATGTGGGTTGTGGCAGTGACACAGAAACGCATTCAGTGTCCAATTAAAGAACATCTCCGAGTCACAGTGAGGGTTGTGTGTCTCATTCATAGCTTATGCAAACGGTACTGTCCCACCTGCAATCAAGTCTCACTAATATCTGCCGTGTCAGGCTCAGAGGCGTTGACCCCTGACCTGAGCGCATCTGCCCTTCAAACAATACTTCCTGCATTGAAACGTACGCAGCACAGAACATGAGTCCCAGCAGGCTCAACCTTTTGCTTCTTGAATTTTTCGGAAGTCTTACAACATCTGTCCCAACAACCACTCAACTATCTGTAATGGCGTTCTTGTTCACATGTCCCTGCAACTCTAGTTTATACCACCACTCTCCCCTTTTAATGACATACTTTACCACTGGGATATTACTTCCAATCCAGTTCAGGTGTAAATTGAGAGAGTTGCTCATGGGAGACCAAGGTGGGGGCGGTGTGGTGCGGTCTCCAGCCGGGGGTCTGTGCTGCCCCCCCCCCCAGTGTTAGCTCGGCAGAAAACAATCTCTACATTGTAGAACAATTGTAGATTATCGTGGCATTCAAAATGTCCAGAGGCCTCAAGCTTCATGAATGTGTGTGTGTGTGTGTGTGTGTGTGTGTGAGTGTGTGTGAGTGTGTGTGTGTGTGTGTGTGTGTGTGTGTGTGTATGTGTGTGTGTGTGTGTGTGAGTGTGTGTGTGTGTGTGTGTATGTGTGTGTGTGTGTGTGAGTGTGTGTGTGTGTGTGTATGTGTGTGTGTGTATGTGTGTGTGTGTATGTGTGTGTGTGTGTGTGTGTGTGAGTGTGTGTGTGTGTGTGTGTCTGTGTGTGTGTGTGAGTGTGTGTGAGTGTGTGTGTGTGTGTGTGTGAGTGTGTGTGTGTGTGTATGTGTGTGTGTGTGTGTGTGTGTGTGTGTGTCTGTGTGTGTGTGTGTGTGTGTGTGTGAGTGTGTGTGGGTGTGTGTGTGTGTGTGTGTGAGTGTGTGTGTGTGTGTGTGTGTGTATTAATCATTTGTGAATGTACTTACTGATATCCTACATATATCTTGCTATATTTATATTTTATACATATTATGTGCACTTCAACCCTAACTCTTTAGCCACACTTTCAACAAAAAGTTTTTTCTAATTTTTTCCACATCTGCACATACGTAAGTTTGAAAAACCGGCTGCTTTTTCCTAGTTATATACTGGTGACGATAACGACAGCATACCATCGAGGAATCTCGTTTTCGTCCACAGTACCACTTTTCCGTTCCCCTAACAAAGACAACCCTATCGATACAGCTCACCATATTTCACCCCTTATTCCCTGCTGAGCCACAGAACCACAGTCAGTGTCAGAGACCTGACCGGTGAGACTTTCCCCTGCTTGGTCATTTGCACCTCTCTCCTCCCATCCAGAAAATCCAAAGTGCTCTACCTGTTATTGAGCAGGTTGGCCACAAGGGGTCTCTGCACTGGCGCTGGCTGATTAACCCCTTTCATCTTCCTGTCTGTCACCCAGTTTCATGTATCCTACTCCGTGGGTGCAAATAACTTTCTATTTGTCTTCCCTGTCACGCCCTCAGCTTCCCGAATAATCCCGAGTTGATCCAGTTCCAGTTCCAACGCAGTTACGCAGAGCATCAGAGCGAGATGCGTGTGGGTGTCACGGTATGGGGTCGCTTAGCGTCCGGTCGGGGTTGTCTCTATGTCATGGTGAAGGGTGTGTATGTGTCACAGTGACAGCTGTGTGGCTCTCTCACTGCCTATGCTGTCTGTGAAGTGGTTGTTCTCGGTGTTTCGTAATCTATCGTCAAAGTCCTTGAGCTACCCCACCCCCTCATCTGCCCACTCGATTAGTTTAAATCTGTCTTGTTTGCCCCTCTCGCAGAACAGTGGACGTAAATCAACGAACAGAACAGACCCTTCGGCCCACAATGTTGCGATATACTATCTGAGCTATGTCACTTCTGACTGCACAACAACCATGTCTCTGCATTCCTTGTACATTAGCGTCAAAGAGGCACATGAACCCCTCTCTCCCTGAGTTTGTCAATGACTCTCATGTGACTGGTGAAGCTGCCCCTCAACCTTGTGTACTTCCCGCTTCATCACGACTAAAACGACCGAAACCGGGAATGTTGAGCTGACGCTCCTTCCCGCCCTGCAACGGCGTTTCACTAATGTCTACAATATCATAATTCCAGCCCTTGACCGCTGCCCTGAGCTCATCTGTCTTACGTAAACTACTTCCTGCATTGAAAAGCGCGCAGCCCAGAACATGAGTCCAAGCAGGCACAACTTTTTAGTTTCTTGACTGTGTCAACATCTGTCCCAACAACTATTCAACTGTATGTAATGGTGTTCTTGTTTACATCCCGCTGCAACTCTAATTTATACCATCACTCTCCCCTTTTAATGGCAAAACCTACCGCTGGGATATTGGTTCCGATCCAGTTCAGGTGTAAATTGAGAGAGTTGCTCATGGGAGACGAAATGAAGGAGCTGAGCAAGGTGGGGGCGGTGAGGCGCGGCCTCCAGGCAGGAGTCTGTGCTGCCCCCAAGTGTTCGTTCAGCAGAAGACAATCTCTGTTGTGAACAATTGTAGAGTATGGTGGCATTTAGTGTGCCCAGGGTCCTCAAGCTGCAGAAATGTGTGTGTGTGCGAGTGTGTGTTTGTGTGCATGTGTGTGTTTGTGTTTGTGTGTTTGTCTGAGTTTGTGTGTGTGTGCGTGCGACTGTGTCTGTGTGTGTCTGTGAGTTTGCTGTGTGTACATAATAGGTGAATGTACTTATTGATAACCTCCATATGCTTGCTATCTTTATATTCCATACATATTATGTACGCTGCAACCCAAACCCTTTAGCCACATTTTAAACTGAATGTTCTTTCTAATTTTGGCCACAGCTGCACATACATAGGTTTGGAGAGCCGGCCCCCTTTTCCTACCTATATACCGGTGACAATAACGACCGCATACCTTCGATGAATCTCGTTCTCATCCACCCTATCGATACAGCTCGCCACATTTCAACCCCTCTCCCCTGCTGAGCCAGAAAACCATAGTCAGTGCCAGAGACCTGACCGGTGAGAGTTTCCCCTGCTTGGTCATTTGCACCACTCTCCTCCCATCCAGAAGTATCAAAAGTGGTGTACCTGTTATTGAGCGGGTTGGCCACAAGGGGACTCTGCACTGTTTCCGGCTGATTAACCCTTTTCATCTTCCTGTCTGTCACCCAGTTTCCTGTATCCGACACCGTGGTTGTAAATACTTGTCTTCCACATCATCTCCTCAGCTTCCCGAATGATCCCGAGTTCATCCATTTCCAGTTCCAACACTTACGCAGAGTGTCACGCGAGATGCGTGTGGGTGTCACGGTATGGGTTCGTTTAACGTCCGGTCGGGGTTGAGTCCATGTCATGGTGAGGGGTGTGTAGGTGTCACGGTGACAGCTGTGTGTCTCGCTTACTGCCTATGCTGTCTGTGAAGTGGTTGTTCTCTGTGTTTCGCAATCTATCGTCAAAGTCCTTGATCTACCCCACTCCCTTCTCTGCCCCCTTGATGAGGTTAAATCTGTCTTTTTGCCCCTCCTGCAGAGCAGTGAACGTAAATCACCGAACAGAACAGACCCTTCGGCCGCAATGGTGTGGTATACCATTTGAGCTAAATCACTTCTGACTGCACAACAACCATCTCACTGCATTCCCCGTACATTAACGTCCCTGTCGAAGAGGGACATGAACCCCTCTCTCCCTGAGTTTGTCAATGACTCTCATGTGACTGGTGAAGCCGCCCCTCAACCTTGTGTACTTCCCGCTTCATCACGACTAAAACGACCGAAACCGGGAATGTTGAGCTGACGCTCCTGCCCGCCCTGCAACGGCGTCTTACTAATGTCATAATTCCATCCACTGACCCCTGCCCTAAGCTCATCGGTGTTTCGTACAATACTTCCTGCATTGAAACGGAGGCAGCGCAGAACATGAGTTCCAGCAGGCTCAACCTTTTGCTTCCACACATTGTCAGTGCTCTTAACAACATTTGCCCCGGAAACTAATCTACTAACCGTTTTGGCACCGTTTTTCATCCCCCTGCATTTCTGGTTCAATTCCCTCCCTGCCTCCTCTTCAATGGCAGAACATTCCCCTGGGATATTAGTTCCAGTCCATTCCCGGTGGAAACTGTGAGATTTGCTCAGTGGCGGAGTAAATGAAGGGACTGCGCAACGTGGGGACGCTGTGGTGCGGCCTCCGGGCAGGTTTAGGTGCCGTCTTCTAGTGTTCGCTCGGCAGAATACAATCTCTGTTGGTGTCGAATCCAGATTTCGGTCTCATTCTGTGGACCCCGGGCCTCAAGCTGCGTTGTGGCCTATTTTAAGCCTTATGTATTATAGGTGTTTTTGCTCCTTGGTCCTGGAGTAACGCTGTTTCGGCTGGCCGCACTTATGGCTATTCATGTAAGACTGAATGAAATTTAAACTTTTCATTGTATTGATATAGGATATACACTGGTCGCACCTTCCTCGGAAGAGAACCGAATGATCCAACTATCAGAAGCCCTCATTCATATCACGGCATCTTAGCCACGTGTTAATCGGTGTTGTCTTCCTATTTCTGGCCACACCAACAGGAACCACACTTAGGCTGCTCACCCTCCCACCTAGGATTGCTGAGGATACGCTGAGAGTGGTAGTGTCCCCGACACTCGGGAGGCAAAATACCATCCAGGAATCTCTCTATCACACACAGAACCTCTTTTCTAATCCCCTCAGAAATGAACCCCTCTCCTCACAGCTCGCCTCATCTCGCCCTTCTGAACCACCGAGACAAAACGAGTGCCAGAGATCTGACCTGAGATCCTTCCCTCTACTTGGTCATTTCACCGCTCCCCCCATCCAAAAGATAACAAATCGGTAGATCTGTTATTCATGAGGTTGGCCTCAACGGGCATTCTACCCTGGACCTGGCTGTTTAACCCCTTTCGTCCTCCTGACTGTCACCCAGTTTCCTGTGAACTGTGCATTAGGTCTAGCTTCCTCCCAATATGTCCTCCCTATCACCACTCAGCTTCACGAATGATACCGATTTCATCCAGTTCCGGTTCCATCCCCTTAACGCCGAGTCCGAGAAGCTGCATCAGGATGAACTTCGCACAGGTGAAATCGTCAGAGACACTGAGGTCTCCCTGCCGTCCCACGTCCAGCAAGAAGAGGCATTCAACTCTCCTGCCACGCATTGTCTACTGCTCTAATTGAAGGAAACCATAAATAAACTGAAAACGAATCCATCAACAGTTGGCCCCTGTATTATCTGTGTTAGTCTTTTCTGATGAATCCGCTTCCCTGATTGGTTGTGGTTCAACGAAATGCGAGACGCTGCCCCAATGAAAAAAAATCTATGAGTCAGATTCAGAGCGAAGCAGCCACTTGAACCCCTCTTCCCCTGTGTTCGTCAATGCATCTGATGTGACAGTTAAAGCCGCCCATCTCCCTTGAATTATTTCCTCTTCAACCATAATGTGGAATGTTGTGCTGACTGTTCTGCTCGCCCTGCAACCACCTCCCACTAATGACTGCAATATCATAATTCCAGACTTTGTCCCTGCCCTGAGCTCACCTGCCTTTCGTACAAAACTTCCTGCATTGAAACGTACGCAGCTCAGAACGTGAGTCCCAGGTGGCTCAACATTTTGCTTCCTGACCCTGTCTGAGGGCTTACCAACATCTGCCCCAACAACCAATCCGCTACCTGTTATGCCAGTCTGCTTTTCATTCCACTGCAACGGTCGTTTAAACTCCACCACTCCCTCTTTTTAATGCAAACCTCCCGCTGGTGTTATGTTCACTGTAGTTCAGGTGTAAACTGAGAGGTGACTCGCTTGGAGAGAAAGTGAAGTGGCTGTGCAACGCGGGGCGGTGTGGCGCGGCCACCATGCGGGAGTATGTGCTGCCCCCTAGTGTCCGCCGAGTGCTAGGATCTCCAATTTGATGCACTTCACACAGGTGACGTCGTCGGTATGACTGGAGGTCTCTCTTCCGTCCAATGTCCTGCAATGAGAGCTTTGAACTCTCTTGCCAGGCATCCCTAATGCTCTAAATGTGCAATTATAAAGAAGCAAACAAATAGATTAACTGAAAACAAACCGATAAACGGTTTAGCCATAGAACCATAGACAGACAGACAGACATACTTTATTGATCCCGAAGGAAATTGGGTTTCGTTACATTCGCACAAACCAAGAATAATGTAGAAATATAGCAATATAAAACCATAAATAATTAAATAAAATAAGTAAATTATTCCAAGTGGTAATAAGTCCAGGACCACACTATCGGCTCAGGGTGTCTGACGCTCCGAGGGAGGAGTTGTAAACTTTGATGGCCACGTGTAGGAATGACTTCCTATGATGCTCTGTGTTACATCTCGGTGGAATGAGTCTCTGGCTGAATGTACTCCTGTGCCTAGCCAGTACATTATGGAGTGGATGGGAGACATTGTCCAAGATGACATGCAACTTGGACAGCATCCTCTTTTCAGACACCACCGTCAGAGAGTCCAGTTCCACCCCCACAATATCACTGGCCTTACGAATGAGATTGTTGATTCTGTTGGTGTCTGCTACCGTACATAGAACATTACAGCACAGTGCCGGACCTTCAGCCCTCCATGTTGTGCCGACCCACATATTCCTTAAATAGCACTAAACACACACAATCCCATAACCGTCTTTTTTTCTTTCATCCATGTTCCTGTCCAAGAGGCTCTTAAATACTCTAATGTTTTAGCCTCCACCATCATCCCTAGGAAGTCATTCCAGGCACTCACAACCCTGTCATATATTTCTTGCCTTTGTTAATGAATCGTCCTCATTGATAGATAGATAGATAGATAGATAGATAGATAGATAGATAGATAGATAGATAGATAGATAGATAGATAGATAGATAGATAGATAGATAGATAGATAGATAGATAGATAGATAGATAGATAGATAGATACTTTATTCATCCCCATGGGGAAATTCAACTTTTTTTCCAATGTCCCATATACTTGTTGTAGCAAAACCTCTTCATCCTGTCTGTTGCTTGCTGTTCAAAAAATAAAATAAAAATAAAAATAAAAACCGCGAAGCGCTACTTTCCAATGGTATCTCGTTGAAAGCTGTTCCAACGCCAGAATTTTATGAGTAGATGCCTCCGACAGTCAGACACAACATCACGTCACACACTCCCGGGGGTCAGACACACAGTGAAGCTCCTTCCGCACGTCCCGTCACACACTCCTGGGGTCAGAAACCATTGCGAAACTCCCTCTACGCAGTCCCCATCACCCACTCCCGGGGTCAGACACTTAGTAAAGCGCCTTCCACAGTCTCCCGTCACTCTGTCCCTCTTACAGGGACACTGCTCACTCTCCCTCTTGAGAATACTGAGAACTCGAACCGAGATATCGCGGACCCTGGCACCCACGGAGGCATCAGACCATTCGGGATCCTCGATCTCTCTCACAGAACCTCTTCTCTGGCCCCCTTACCTATCGAATCCTCTATCACTAGTGCTCTCCTCTTTTCCCTCATTCCCTTCTGAGCTGAGGGTCCAGTCTCGGACCACTGCAACTTGTCCCTCGTCGCATCACACGCGGTCCAGGTATTATGTGTCGTTTCCCTCCAGCCAGTCATTTCGGGAGGACTAGAAGGTAAAAGCAAGCATGGCAATTCTAAGGCTTAAACAGGAACTGTGAGGCCACATTTGGGGAATTGTGAGCAGGTTGGGATCCCTTCTCGAACAAAGTATGTGCTTAATTGGAAAGGGTTCAAAGGAGGTTCACTAAATGAGTGGCTTGTCATTATGAAGAACGATTGATGGTCCTGGGCCTGTACTCGAGGGAATTCAGAATAAATGAAGGATGAATATTGAAAGCTTTGGGATTGTGAAAGGTCATCACAGAGTTGATGTTCAGAGAAATATTTCCTATTGAAGGGGGGTCTAGTATCATAAGACACACCCGGAGATAGCCAGATATCTGTTAAAAAGGGGTTAATGAAAAACGCCTGAGCGTGGTGAATCTGCGGAATTCCAACCCCACAAGCAGGGCGTGGACTACCAGTCATTCGGTATACTTAAGACATCGTTTGAAAAATTCTTCATTAATGAAGACATGAAGGTATGTCGGGAGAAGGCGGGAGACTGGAGCTCAGAGGACAATGGTCAGCGATGAAACGGCCAGCATACACGATGTCCTAATTCTGCTCCTGTGTCGTATGGGTTTAATTGAAGTTCCTCGGTTACTGTGTGTCAGCAACTCAGAGGATCTATAGTGTCCCAACAAGTTTATGCAAACACAAAGAAGGTGTCATGTGCCCGAATGAACAGGACAGGCATCCACGTTTCCTCACGTCCATTTCCCGGAGTACGGTTAACTCTCACTTTTCTTCTAAGATTCAGAGATGTAATTGTTTTCTTCATGGAAAGTCTATCGTTAAAGCTCTCTCGCTGAGCACTCAGTGCTCAACCGTAAGAGTTCCGACTGCAGTACGACTGTTTGTGATGTCGTCTTTGGTTTGGGTTGATGCGCCTTGTTCACTTCGAGTATGAGTCTGAATTAATTCCAGACCTGACTCTGCATTTAGGTTCAACACCATCCACAGCTGTCTCGGTTCAGAAGGCATCACAGCTTTAGGAGTTTGAGGGGGATGTGCTCTCTCAGTGAAGATGAGGAAAATTCTATGGATGTTCGGTGGGGAACTTTCTGACTAGCCGCATCGCCGCCTGGTGTGGATGCTGCACCGCACAGAATAGTAACGGGCTACAGAGGGTTCCAGCCTCAGCCGCCACTCTGACGGTCACACCCCTCCCCACCATCACGGACATTGTCAAGAGGCGATGCCTCGAGAAGGCGGATCCATCACTGAGTACTCTCTCCACTCGGTGAGAAGCTCTCTGCTCGTTACTACCATCAGGGAGGAGTCGCAGGAGCCTGAACACCCACACACAAACGATTCAGGAACATCTTCTCACCCTGCGCCATCACATCTCTGAACGCACGACCCACACACTCGACATTTTTGCCGTGTTTATTAATGTTTGTAATTTACATCCACTATATATTTTTTGCAGTTCTGATGCAGCAGAAGAACACATTCCAAGCCGTTAAATTTCAGTTAAAAAAATCATATTGCGATTCTGATTTAAAATATTCGATAGGACAGGACACTTGGCACGCTGGCCTTCACCGGTCAGGGCACTGAGCACAGGAGTCGGGAGATCACGTTGCAGGGGTAAAAGACGTCGGTGAGGCTTTATGCTTTAGGAAGCAAATGCCACTGACCTGGAAAGTGTGTACAGAGAGTTCTACTGGGATATTGCAGGAAATCGAGGGTAATGGAGAGATGGAAGGAAGGTTGGGACTTCATTCCCTGGAGCGTCGTTGCATAAACCCAAGAGCGGCAGAGACAGGGGGAATACGAATGTTTTTTTTTTACCAAGGGTTGGGTTATCGAGAACAAGACGGCACAGGATTGAGGCAAGAATGGATGGAAAGGAGGAAGACAGAGAGATCAGGGACACGGACGGTTCAGAGGGAACGGAGAGGGAAGGGGAGAGAGGGGTACGGAGGGTAGGGAGGGGGAGAGAAATTGGGAAGGAGTTGACAGAGGGAGAGGAGAGAGAGCGGGCGGAGAAAGGCGAGCCGTTAGGAGGTAGGCAAGAGGTAAACTGGAGAAGAGCGGGACAAGGTGGAAATTGCGAGAAAGAAGGGGATCGATTGATGACAGAGGTTTGTTAGCGTGCAGTGGGGAGAATGGGGACGCGACAAGAGGAAGAGAATGGAGTAGGAGGAAGGGCTAGAGAGGGTGAGGAGGAAGTTCGTGAGGATGGAGGAGTGATAGTTGACGAAGAGAGAATGGGGAAATAGAGGGGTAGTCACTTGATTCAAATCGGCCGCAATGGAACAGACGACACAGGGATGAGGGGAGAGTGGGTGAGGAAAGGAGAAAGAGAGGGGAGAGATCAGGGAGATGGAGGTTTAGAGAGATCGAGAAGGGGGAAAGTTAGTCACTTGATTCAAGTCGACTCCACTGGCTGCTGACAGAGGTCCTGGATATTTTCAGGAATATCCGGGAACAAAGGTGCCGACTTCTCGCAGATGAAACGACGATCACGATTGCAAGGGTTCCGACCTGGGTACGAGTCGCAGACCCTGCAGTCCGACGTCCCTGAGGACACATTGTACAGGAGACCCAACTCCACGTTCCTATCCAGAGGGTGAAACAATTTCAACAGAGACAGAACAACTCCAGCAGAGAACCCGAGCCGAGACCGTCCCTAAGCTAATTCCATGAAATATATCTCCTAACAGCCTGTGTCAGTCATCCCACTCATGCACTATCCCCCCATAGCACCGTGTCAGTACCCAGACAGATACCAAGGACACATTGTCTCCACAATCCTGTGTCAGACCCAAACTAATCGTACTGACCCAATATCGGCCCACAGACCCGTGTCCTCCAATCTAATCCCACCGAACCGCTTCCTCAACACAGTCCGCTGTCAGTCCTCATACGAATCGAACAGGCCCACCTTCTCCCCTCTGATCTGTTTCAGTCCCCTAACAAACCCAACTGTCCCACCTTCTCCCCACAGATTTATGTCTGTTCCGAAATGAATCTCACTGTTCCACACTCTTTCCTCAGCCCTGTGCCGGTCCCACATTATTCCCGTTGCCTCTCCCTTTATCCAGAGCTTCGTGTCCATCGCCTGACATATCCCACTACTCCGCGCTCTCCCCATAGCCTCTCGTCCGCCTCCAGACTTATACCACTGGCACCCACTCTCCTACATCAATTGCTTTAGTTAGCAAACTAATCCCGTTAACCCACTATGTCCCCACCACCGCCCTGTATTGATCTCCAAGCTAATCCAGTTGTCCTGCAGTCGCCCCTCAGATCCATGTCATTCACCAAACTAATCCCACTGTTGCTCCCTCTCCTCACAGACCGGCGATTATCTCCAAAATCATCACACTGCATCGCGCTCTCCTCTCCGACATGCGTCAGTACCAAAAGATTCTGTGTACTGATCTCTCTATACTGTCCCTGCCACTTTCCGAAATATTCCCACTGCCCTGTCCTTCCCCGGCAGAGACGTGTCGGCCCCAAAAAGCTCCAAACGTACCACCCTACTCCCCACCCACGTACAGTCTACAAACAAATCCAAGTGCCCCTCCCTTTTCCTACAAAACTACTTCAGACCTTAAACGAGTCCCATCTTCTCCTGTCAGAACTATGTCAATTCCCAACTACCACAATAGAGTACTGTACAGGGACTGACCCCAGAGTAATGTATTGGTTAGGCAGAGGAGTACATTCAACCAGAGACTCATCCCACTGAGATGCAACACTGAGCGTCATAGGAAGTCATTCCTGTCTCTGGCCATCAAACTTTACATCTCCTCCCTCGGAGTGCCAGACACCCTGAGCCAATAGGGTGGTCCTGGACTGGTTTCCACAGCATAATTTACCCATTATTATTTAATTATGTATTGTTTTTTTACAGCTATATTCCTACACTATTCCTGGTTGGTGCGACTGTAACGAAACCCAATTTCCCTCGGGAACAGTAAAGTATGTCTGTCTGTCTGTCTGTCTGTAGGTAAAACTGTCTGTGTGTGAGATCAGTCCAAATCTCACCCTTCATCGCATTTTCCAATCCAGTATGCACGGGTTCCGTTCACAAGGTTGTTGGATACAAAGCTCTGGGGAATTAAATTTACTGTATTAATGCCAAGAATCGAAAACTATGATACGGAGGTTCTCTCAGTTGATTACAACAGTAATCAGTGATGGGACGGTGTGGAGGGAGATTCACTCTATGTCTGATCCCGGGAATGTGTGATGGGACGATGTGGAGGGAGACTCACGCTGTGTCTGACCCCGGGAGTGTGTGATGGGACGATGTGGAGGGGAGACTCACGCTGTGTCTGACCCGGGAGTGTGTGATGGGACGATGTGGAGGGAGATTCACTCTGTGCCTGACCCCGGGAATGAGTGATGGGACGGTGTGGAGTGAGATTCACTCTGTGTCTGACCCCGAGAGTGTGTGGTGTGACGGTGGGGAGGGAGATTAACTCTATTTCTGACCCCGGGAGTGTGTGATGATTCCTGTGTTACTGTGGGATCTTCTCGTGCTGTGACAACATACCGCTTCATCACTTGAACTGATTTCCAGCAGCCTTGATCGCGGTTTGAACATTCTTGTATCGCTCTGCGGAAAGATGTTTCAAACGTGGATACGTAATAACACCGATCTTTCTTTGTGATCCAGTCCTCGGTACAGGTTTGCTCTGGAAATCAGGAACAAGGAACAGTGAGACACAGAGTGAATCTCCCTGCACACTTTCCCATCACACACACCCAGGGTGACGCGCAGAATGTATTTCACGCAACGCGGTCCCATCACGCACACATCAGGTCAGGCAGAGTGAATATCATCATACACCGTCTCATCGCACATTAACGAGGATCGGGCACAGTGAAGTTCCCTCCACATCATCCATCACAGTCTCTCCCGTCAGGCAGAGATTGAAGCTACTTCTACCCTACTCCCCTGATACACTCATGGAGTCAGACACAAACTGATGCTCGCTACACACAATCTCATCGCACACTCGGTGTGTCAGAAACGGAGCGATGCTCCCTCCACATCGTCCCATTACGGACCAGCAGATCAAACGTTAAGCTCACTCCACTGTGCCTCGTCACACAGCCAGTGGGTCGGGCCCAAAGTAAAGCTCCCCACACACTCTCCAATCCCACACGTCAGGGGTCAAACACAGAGTGAAGGCTCTCTCTCTCTCTCTCTCTCCTCTCTTCTCTCTCTCTCTCTCTCTCTCCTCTCTCTCTCTCTCTCTTCTCTCTCTCTCTCTCTCTCTCTCGCTGTCTTTCTCGTTCTATCGCAGTCTCTCTCTCTCTCTCTCTCTCTCTCTCTCTCTCTCTCTCTCTCTCTCTCTCTCTCTCTCGCTGTCTCTCTCTCTCTCTCGCTGTCTTTCTCGCTCTCTCGCAGTCTCTCGCTCCTCTCGCAGTCTCTCTCTCTCTCTCTCTCTCTCTCTCTCTCTCTTTCTCTCTCTCCTCCACGGCCCCATCACACACACTGGGGTCAGACTGCACGCTGCTTCCTGTCAAATCACACTCTCTTGGGGACAGACACAGAGTGAAGCTCCCTCAACGCCGTCCCATTACACATTCCCGGAGTTAAGCCACGGTCACAGTGTTACATCGCACACTCTAGGAATCGGACACAGTGTAGCTCACTCAGCACCGTCCCAATTACTGACACCCGGAGAAAGACACTGAGTGAAGATCTTACTCATTCTGCCATGACACACTCACAGAGTCAACAACAGTGTGCACAGTCCGCACTGTCTCGTCACACTATCGCGGGACCCGACACAGAGTGAATCACCCTCCACACCGTCCAATCGCACACCACCGGGGTCAGACAGAGAGTGAATCTCCCTCCAGGTTGTTCTCTGTCAAGGATATGATTGGTAATTTGGAGGCCTTCAAAGGAGAAATTTTGAGTGTGCAGACATGTTCCTGTCTGGGTTAAAGCCAAAACGAATGAGAATGACGAACCGTGGTTCTCGAAATATTGGAAATGTGATGATGATGAAGAGAGAGATGTATAACATGTATAGGCAACAGGGAGGAAATAAGATGCTTGAGGAGTATAAAGAGAGTAAGATAATACTTAAGAAATAAATCAGGAGGGCAGAAAGAAGACATGAGGTTACTTTGGCAGCCACGCTGAAGGGTAATCCTAAGAGCTTCTACAGGGATGTTACGACCAAAAGGATAGTAAGGGAGAAAATTGGTCCTCTTGCAGATCACAGGTTTCGGCTATGTATGGATCTAAAACAAAATGGGAGAAATGTTAAATGTTTTCTTTTTTTTTGCATCTGTATTTACTAAGGAAACTGGAATGGAGTCTATGGAAACAAGGCAAACAAGTAGGGATGTAATGGAACATACAGATTAAACAGGAGAAGGTCCTTGCTGCCTGATGCAAATCAGAGTAGATAAATTCCCCAGGAACTGACAGGGTATTCCCTCAGACCTAGAAGGGGACTAGTGTTGAAATTGCAGGGGCCCTTGCAGAAATATTTAAGATCCACTGTTCAGGTGCCAGATGATTGGAGGATAGCTCATGTAGTTCTGTTGTTTAAAAAAAAGGCTCAAAAAGTAAGCCGGGAAATTATAGGCCAGTAAGTTTGAGATCAGTAGTAGGTAAATTATTGGAAGGAATACTAAGAGTAAAGATCTACACGTATTTGGATAGACAGGGACTTATTAGAAACAGTCATCTTGGCTTTGTGCGTGGTAGGTCATGTTTAAACCAACATATTAGAGTTTTTCGAGGAGGTCACCAGGAAAGTGGATGAAGGGAAGGTAGTGGAAGTTGTCTACATGGACTTCAGCAAGGCCTTTGACAAGGTCCCGCATGGGAGGTTAGTTAGGAAGATTCAGTCGCTTGGTATACATGGAGATGTAGTAAATGGATTAGACATTGGCTCAATGAGAGAAGCCAGAGAGTGGTAGTGGAGTATTGCGACTCTGAGTTGAGGCCTGTGACTAGTGGTGTGTCACAGGGATCAGTGCTGGGTCCATTGTTATTTGTCATCTATATCAATGATCTGGATGATAATGTGGCCAATTGGATCAGCAGATTTGCAGGTTTGCAGATGATACAAAGTTTGGAGGTGAAGTGGACAGTGAGGAAGGTTTTCAAAGCTTGCAGAGGGATTTGGGACCAGCTGGAGGAATGTGCAGGAAAATGGCAGATGGAGTTTAATGCGCACAAGTGTGAGGTATTGCACTTCGGAAGGTCAAACCAAGATCGAACATACAGACAGACTGGCATGCAGACATACATTATTGATCCCGTGGGAAATTGGGTTTCGTTACAGCCGCACCATCCAAGAACCAAAGTAAATTGTAGGGCACTGAGGAGTGCCGTAGAACAGAGGGATCTGGGAATACAGATACAAAATTCCTTAAAAGTGGCGTCACAGGTAGGGTTGTAAAGAGATCTTTTGGTACATCGGCCTTTATAAATCAAGGTATTGAGTATGAGTTGGACTGTAATGGTGAAGTTCTATAAGACATTAGTGAGACCGAATTTGGAGTATTGTGTGCAGTTTTGTTCACCTAATTACAGGAAGGATATTAATAAGGTTGAAAGAGTGCAGAAAGAACATCCCGCCACACTTCCCCATTACACGTGCAGGTGATCAGGTAGGAAATGAAATGAAACACTCTCGGCATCATCTCACCGCATATTCCTGTGGTCAGACACAGTATGATGCTGCTTCTACGCAACACACAACTCAGTGGACATAAAACGAGAGAAGCTCCGTCGGCACCGTCCGATCACACACCACTGGTTTCAGGCACAGAACGGAACACCATCCTGGTACGCTTCACTGTTCCCGGTATCGGACAAACACATGATGCCCCCCCCACAAATAAAACGCACTCATTCAGCCCCTCTTCACGCCATAGCTTCCCATCACAGGCACACTCTGTCAAACACAAAGTCTTATTATACACACACGGGGTGAGACATAGATTTAAGCTCCCTGAACACAGTCGAATCACACATTCACACGGTCAGATACGCACCCGAATGAATTTCCACTCTCCACGCACCAATCACACAGCTGAAGCGGCAGACTTGAAGTGAAGATCCCGTCCTCATTGTCCCATCACACACTCCCGGAGTCAGACATAGAGCTTAACTCCCTCTACGAAGCCTCGACACCGCACAGCCTGGATCAGACACAGGACGAATATCTTTCTCCATGGCTTCATTACTCATTCCAGCCGTCAGAGAAATGATGACTGCTGCCCTGCGTCCTGTAACACTCTTCCTGGTCAGATTTTCGGTGTTACTCTTTCCACACCGTCTCATCACACACTCCCGGGGACAGACTCAGAGTGAATCTCCCTCCACACCGTCCCTTCACACACTCCCTGGGTCAGACACAGAGTGAATCTCCCTGCACACCGTCCCATCACACACTCCCGGGGTCAGACACAGAGTGAAGCTCCCTCCACTCCGTCTCATCACACACACTCCCGGGGTCAGACACAGAGTGAATCTCACTCCACACTGTCCCACGATACACTCCCGGGGTTAGACACAGAGTGAATCGCCCTCCACACCGTCCCATCACACACTCCCGGGGTCAGACACAGCGTGACGCTCCCTCTACACCATCCCATCACAAAATCCCGAAGTGAGACAGGGTGTGAATCTCTCTCCACACCAGCCAATCGCACACCTCCGTAGTCAGACGAATTGAATTGACTTTATTTCTTGCATTCTTCACGTAAGTGCAGAGCAAAAATCTTTACGTTACGTCTTTGTCTAAATGTGCAAGGCGCAATTTAGAGTAATTTGCAATAAATAGTGTATACAGCAGAGCAGTTAAAATAGCACAGAAAACTGTAAATGGGTGAATGAATAAGTTGATGGTGTGAAGGATGAATCTGTCCCGAAGCCTCTTGGTCCTGGCTATTAAGCTGCGGCAAATTTCCCGGATGATAGCAGCTGGATCAGTTTTTGTTTCCGGTGACTCGGGTCCCCATTGATCCCTCGGGGCTCTTTTTACTCAGCTGTATCTTTGACAGTCCTGAATCATGGGAATTTCACAGCTGCACATGCGCTGGGCTGCCCCGCCCCACTCTCTGCAGTCCTGCAACTGAGGGAAGTACAGTTCCCTTACCAGGCAGTGGTGCAGCCAGTCAGGATGCTCTCAATTTTGCCGCTGTGGAAAATCCTTTGGATTTGGTGGCCCATACCAAACTTCATCAACCGTCTAAGCTGACAGAGACGCTGTGGATTTAGTTTTTTTGCGCCGCACATCCAGTTTGTACAGTTCACCCTCTCAACCAGATCCACTGATATCAACAGCGTTTAGCCCACGGGTGTCAAACTCATTTTAGGTTACGGGCCGGATTGAGAAAAATGCGACTTCATGCGGGCCGGATCAGTTGTGCACGCGCGAATGCACGCGCGCGTGCTCCCACAGCTTTCGTTGCCTTCATTTTTTCAACCTGCTCTCATGTGTCTCAGTCTCTGCTATATCTAAATTGTTTCACTTTACGAATTTCGTTTTTTGTGAAGCAGATTGCCGAGCAAGCATTCTTTTTATGATTGGTATTAACTTACAGTCGTAGATTACAAGAAAGTAGGCAACCAGAAAGAAACGATGCTATTTCGGCTAAGATTGTTTTGGGAGCCATACCTTTTCCATTAATAAACCGTTTGAAATCAAGCATTAGCAAACAGAAATGTAGACCTAACAGAACAGATTGTAAATGTAAGCTACAAAACTGCACCTAATTTTTATTAGCCTGCTTCCTGCAATCAAACTTAGACAATGAACACAGTTAGCCTCTAATTTTTATTGAAGTGATCACATTTACAATGATAGAATAGTCGAAATATGAATCACTCACGATATTATGATACTCAGTATTTCATAATGCATTGTGCTTACATGTCGCAGTGCATCTAAGAGTGTCACTCATTTTTAACTTGCTGGTTCCAGACACCTGACATCTCTTGGCTTTAACCAGCCTGTCAACATTAGGGACCAATTTCTGGTCCGTTGTGATTTTCAATTAGATGTTTGTGTGTCAGCTGCGAGCGCAGTTTATACTCGGATGAGATAGTCAGCTGTGCAGTGTCCGTCATATCAGCACTTTCATTCACAGCAAGCGAGTATGCAATAAAGTCTTTGCTTCTTGCAATCAACTGTGTTCTTAAATCAGTGGCTATCTCACAAACGCGATCAGCAACCGTATTTCTACTCAGGCTTACATTAGCCAACATCTGCTTTTTGTCTGGACACACGACGTCACACACCTTCATCATGCAGCTCTTCAGAAACTCTCCCTCGATAAATGGCCGGGCTAATTTGGCTATCTCCTCTGCCACAATAAAAAATGCTTTCACAGCAGCTTCACTTTGTGATTTTGCTCTGGTAAAAAACGTCTGCTGATATGTCAGATTCATCTTTAACTCTTCTACTTTCTGTAGCTTCTGCTCTGCGTTCAGGTTCTTCAGCTTATCCTGATGTTTTGTCTCGTAGTGCCGTCTGAGATTAAATTCCTTAATTACAGCCACATTAGCTCCACAAATAAGACACACGGGTTTACCGGCAATGTCAGTAAACATATACTCAGCAACCCATCGGTTTTGAAAGACTCTGTTTTCAGAATCAACTTTTCTCTTCGCAATTGTTAGGGGTTAGCTTTGACTTCAGAATACCGTTGTATACAGCAACAGACGCTTGACGCGGGAATGTTCCCGGGTAGCCTATCGGCAGCTGTTGCGCTGCATTAT